>NC_135803.1:148107833-148407833 GCF_964213995.1 Mustelus asterias | reverse complement strand
ACTAGCATTTAATTTTTATTAATTGAATTTAAAGTTTTTTTTACTCATTCAGGGGATGTGGGCTTCAGTAGCTGGGCCAGCATTCTTTGCCCACCCAGCAGCTGTGGTGGGATTTGAACCCATGTCTGCAGAGCATTAGTACGGATCCCTGGATTACTAGCACAGTGACATTACCACTACATCACTGTGGCCCCCAAAATTCCAATGATGTTTTCTGTTACAAAATGTTGGCTAGCTCCTAAGCCGTTGAGAAAAGGAATCCTAGAATGTTTTTTTGAGGAGGTAACTAAGTGTGTCGATGAAGGTAGAGCAGTTGATGTCGTATACATGGATTTTAGTAAGGCATTTGATAAGATCCCCCATGGTCGGCTCATGAAGAAAGTAAGGAGGTGTGGGATAGAGGGAAATTTGGCCGATTGGATAAGTAACTGGCTATCTCATAGAAGTCATGATGTGGAGATGCCGGCGTTGGACTGGGGTAAACACAGTAAGAAGTTTAACAACACCAGGTTAAAGTCCAACAGGTTTATTTGGTAGCAAAAGCCACGCAAGCTTTCGGAGCTCCAAGCCCCTTCTTCAGGTGAGTGGGAATTCTGTTCACAAACAGGGCATATAAAGACACAAACTCAATTTACATGAATAATAGTTGGAATGCGAATACTTACAACTAATCAAGTCTTTAAGAAACAAAACAACGTGAGTGGAGAGAGCATCAAGACAGGCCAAAAAGATGTGTATTGTCTCCAGACAAGACAGCCAGTGAAACCCTGAAGGTCCAGGCAACTGTGGGGGTTACAAATAGTGTGACATGAACCCAATATCCCGGTTGAGGCCGTCCTCGTGTGTGCGGAACTTGAATATCAGAGGCCGAATGCCCGTGACCGTGCCTCTGATATTCGGGTAAGCGTTCTCCAAGGCGGCCTTTGCGACACACAACGGCGCAGAGTCGCTGAGCAGAAACTGATAGCCAAGTTCCGCACACACGAGGACGGCCTCAACCGGGATATTGGGTTCATGTCACACTATTTGTAACCCCCACGGTTGCCTGGACCTGCAGAGTTTCACTGGCTGTCTTGTCTGGAGACAATACACATCTTTGTCCCTCATGGTAGGCTAGTGAAAAAGGTTGGATCTCATGGGATAAAGGGGGAGGTGGCTAGATGGGTGGAGAACTGGTTTGGTCATAGAAGACAGAGGGTGGTAGTGGAAGGGTCTTTTTCCGGCTGGAGGCCTGTGACTAGTGGTGTACCGCAGGGCTCTGTATTGGGACCTCTGCTTTTTGTGATTTATATAAATGATCTGGAAGAAGGAGTAACTGGGGTGATCAGTAAGTTTGCGGACGACACAAAACTGGCAGGACTTGCAGATAGTGAGGAACATTGTCAGAGGCTACAGAAGGATATAGATAGGCTGGAAATTTGGGCAAAGAAATGGCAGATGGAGTTCAATCCTGATAAATGCGAAGTGATGCATTTTGGTGGGAATAATGTGGGGAGGAGATACACGATAAATGGAAGAACCATAAAGGGTGTAGAGAAGCAGAGGGACCTGGGTGTGCAAGTCCACAGATCTTTGAAGGTGACGTCACAGGTGGAGAAGGTGGTGAAGAAGGCATATGGCATGCTTGCCTTTATAGGACGGGGCATAGAGTATAAAAGTTGGGGTCTGATGTTGCAGATGTATAGAACGTTGGTTCGGCCGCATTTGGAATACTGCGTCCAGTTCTGGTCGCCACACTACCAGAAGGACGTGGAGGCTTTGGAGAGAGTACAGAGGAGGTTTACCAGGATGTTGCCTGGTATGGAGGGGCTTGGTTATGAGGAGAGATTGGGGAAACTGGGGTTGTTCTCCTTGGAAAGACGGAGGATGAGGGGAGACTTAATAGAAGTGTATAAAATTATGAAAGGCATAGATAGGGTGAACGGTGGGAAGCTTTTCCCCGGGTCGGTGGTGACGTTCACGAGGGGTCATAGGTTCAAGGTGAAGGGGGGGAGGTTTAACACAGATATCAGAAGGACATATTTTACACAGAGGGTCGTGGGGGCCTGGAATGGGTTGCCGGGCAAGGTGGTGGAGGCGGACACACTGGGAACGTTTAAGACTTATCTAGACAGCTATATGAACGGAGTGGGAATGGAGGGATACAAAAGAGTGGTCTAGTTTGGACCAGGGAGCGGCGCGGGCTAATTGTTCTTTGTTTCTCGTTTCAAGGCTTCATTCTATGATCATCTTGCTGGTGCCAGTACAGAGCGAGACTGCGGATAGTTGGGAACCTGTCTCGGGGGCAGGGAATTCAGATGGTGTTCGTGGAAGTGGAAATGAATAGGGTTGGGAAGCATTTTCCGATCAGGGCCAGTGTGATCTCCTGGACTCGTTTCGATCGCCTCAGGGGGTCGGAGAGGAATTTCCCAGATTTTTTTTCCCCATATTGGCCCTGGGGTTTTCACTCTGGGTTTTCGCCTCTCCCTGGAGATCACATGGTCTGGAATGGGGGGGTAGGGGTGAGTTAATAGGTTGTGATGAACAAAGCATCATAGCTGTGAGGGACATCTCGGGGATAGGATATTGGTATGTAGATAGGCTAGAAAATTGGGCGGGGATCCTGGATTCAGGATTCAATCCTGGACCGGGGAGCGGCGCGGGCTTGGAGGGCCGAAGGGCCTGTTCCTGTGCTGTATTGTTCTTTGTTCTTGTTCTTTTTGGCCTGTCTTGATGCTCTCTCCACTCACGTTGTTTTGTTTCTTAAAGACTTGATTAGTTGTAAGTATTCGCATTCCAACCATTATTCATGTAAATTGAGTTTGTGTCTTTATAAGCCCTGTTTGTGAACAGAATTCCCACTCACCTGAAGAAGGGGCTTGGAGCTCCAAAAGCTTGTGTGGCTTTTGCTACCAAATAAACCTGTTGGACTTTAACCTGGTGTTGTTAAACTTCTTACTGTATCTCATAGAAGACAGAGGGTGGTGGTGGATGGAAAATTTTCAGACTGGAGACCAGTTACCAGCGGTGTACCACAAGGATCAGTGCTGGGTCCTCTGCTATTTGTGATTTTTATAAATGACTTGGAGGAGGGGGCTGAAGGGTGGATCAGTAAATTTGCAGATGACACCAGGATTGGTGGAGTAGTGGATGAGGTGGAGGGCTGTTGTAGGCTGCAAAGAGACATTGATAGGATGCAGAGCTGGGCCGAAAAATGGCAGATGGAGTTTAACCCTGATAAGTGCGAGGTGATTAATTTTGGTAGGACAAATTTGAATGCGGATTACAGGGTCAAAGGTAGGGTCCTGAGGAATGTGGAGGAACAGAGAGATCTTGGGGTTCATATCCACAGATCTCTGAAGGTTGCCACTCAAGTGGATAGAGCCGTGAAGAAGGCCTATAGTGTGTTAGCGTTTATTAACAGGGGGTTTGAGTTTAAGAGCCGTGGGGTTATGCTGCAACTGTACAGGACCTTGGTGAGACCACATTTAGAATATTGTGTGCAGTTCTGGTCACCTCACTATATGAAGGATGTGGAAGCACTGGAAAGAGTGCAAAGGAGATTTACCAGGATGCTGCCTGGTTTGGAGGGTAGGTCTTATGAGGAAAGGTTGAGGGAGCTAGGGCTGTTCTCTCTGGAGCGGAGGAGGTTGAGAGGTGACTTAATGGAGGTTTATAAGATGATGAGGGGGATAGATAGAATGGACGTTCAGAGACTATTTCCTCAGGTGGATGTAGCTGTTACTAGGGGGCATAACTATAAGGTTCGTGGTGGAAGATATAGGAGGGATGTACGAGGTAGGTTCTTTACTCAGAGAGTGGTTGGGGTGTGGAATGGACTGCCTGCCGTGATAGTGGAGTCGGACACTTTAGGAACTTTCAAGCAGTTATTGGATAGGCACATGGAGCACACTAGAATGATAGGGAGTGGGATAGCTTGATCTTGGTTTCGGAAAAGATTCAGCACATCGTGGGCCGAAGGGCCTGTACTGAGCTGTCCTGTTCTATGTTCTATGTTTGTTTCTTTATTTGAATTACATTGTTTGAAAAATAGGTGCAGTGACCTCCAAAGTGCTGCTAGCTTGTGGCATATCTGATCCAAAGGTTGTTTGCATTAACTGGCAATGCCAATGTTTAACATAACAAAACCGTATACACATCCTTGTTCCTTTTGCTGATATCACCAACGATTGACAGGGAGTAGAGTAATGTAAGCTCTTAGTTTCACACACTGTAGCAGTAATAGGATTGACAAAAGGACAAAATAAGAGTACAAAATTATGTCTCTTGTTTATAGATCCTGAGCAATTAAGAGAAATATTTTTTTCAGTATACGTTAGGAACATAGGAATAAAGAGCAGAAGTCGGCAAATTCAGCCCTTCGAGCCTGCTCCGCCATTCAATCAGATCATGGCTGATCTTTCCCTGGTCTCAAATCCACCTCCCCATCTCTTCCCCATGTCCCGCTTTCCCTTTCTTTATTAGAAACATGTTTATCTCCCTCTTGAAACCATTCAACGATTCAGACTCCACCGCACTACGGGGTAGTGAGTTGCCTTCTCCTCATGAATAGCTTAAATTTCCTTGGGTTGAATAACAATGGCCTGCACATCCATGACATTAGTACTTGTAAGGCCTGTCACAATTAAATCAGCCCCATTATTGAACTTGCTAAAGAAGGTAAAGGAGTCATTGTTATTTATAAAGTCCTCTGCATTGAGCCCTTCACCGAAGGCCTTATCCACCAGTCCAGTGTAAGCGAATGCGCCGGCTGCATCAGTCGGCCCATCTTGTCCATCGGTCCCGCCACTCAGGAAAACGACTTCATGCTTTGTAATTGCGTCCTGCGGAATCTCTGATTTTACACAATGTAGTTCTAAGGCTACACGCAAGGCCAGCTCCTGATTTCGACCCCCTTTACCTTTGCCCTGGAGCCGAACTGTAGTTTCACCCCCTGCCAGAAGGCATATTGGTTTCCTGGAACGCCGTGTCTCCTCCAACAGCTCCAAACAGCCGTCTAGATGGAAGTCAGGAAGTCCCATGCTTGTAACCATCTGCAGGATCTCATCTTTCAGTTTGCTTGCATGCGCATGTTTCGAATTGGCAGCTGCCAGAACTGAGCACACATATCGAATCAAAAGACTGTACAATTTGGCCACAGTCCTGACATCTCCACTGACTACAGTAGACAGGACAGAGGTGTTATAACCCAAGCTTTCCGATTTACGTTTTGCTTCCTCCAAGGCAATTGCATTGGATCCCACAACAAAATTACATACATGAGCAAAACCGCGGGGGTCCTCTTGATCCATTTTTGGGCTGGGCTGAGACAGAACAACTTTCACAGACTCTGGCATGGATGATGCTAGGTTATATTTTGACAGTATCTTGTGACAGTCCTCTTTACTTTGTGAGTTAGGTACAGTTGGGCCACTGGCTACGAACTCCAAATGGTCTCCAATAACATCAGACATGATGAGACTCACCACCTGCCAAATAAAGAACCATATTTTTTTATACTGCTCCAGATTTCAACCTCTCGTACAGTTGAACCTGATTACAGCACCATTACAAGGGTTCGGTTTAAATAAACTTGTATTCAGAGTCCTAACTCCAAAGATGATTTCAATTATTAGTACAATCTCTGATCAAAATTACCTGTTGCATCAGCTTTTAATCAACAACCTTACACCGTATATAGTCAAAGAGATTAGATGCAGGGCAATATTCTCACCCATTTTGCTGAGATGACATATTTACAGAATCTGTATATAAATATTGTTTGCTTACTAAAGGGGGCAGCATGGTGGCACAGTGGTTAGCACTGCTGCCTCACAACGCCAGGGACCCGGGTTCAATTCCCGGCTTGGGTCACTGTGTGGAGTTTGCATGTTCTCCCGTGTCTGCGTGGGTTTCCTCCGGGTGCGCCAGTTTCCTCCCACAGTCTGAAAGACCTGCTGGTTAGGTGCATTGACCCGAACAGGCGCCGGAGTGTGGTGACTAGAGGATTTTCACAGTAACTTCATTGCAGTGTTAATGTAAGCCTAATTGTGACTAATAAATAAACTTTTACACTTGCTGTGGTTAAATCATTTCATAATCCATCAACAGAGATGTCCTTAAGCTAAGTGGGTGAACACACTACATGGTGTGGCACTGCGTCATACATTCCAGAGATCTGTTTTGATTCCTGAGTGAGGTGGTGTTAGTGAAAAGGTGTAAGGGCTACAAATGACCTCAGCAAGGTTTAATCCATAAAGGAGTAAATTTTATCCCTGCTCTTGACTGCCACCTAAGTGACTCTGACTGGAAGTACCACCCGGTGATTGCCAACTGCAAGATTTCCATAGCTACACCGATTCACCTGATCAAATACCTGGCTGAAAATTTATTGTACAGGTTCACCCATAGTGAATAGCCACCTGCAATCAGGTATTGGAGGGTAGTCGGCACTCAGGACCATATCTGAGTAGCACAAAGTATCTTTAGAATAGGAGCAGGAGGGAGAAAATTGACAAAAAAAAACACCTGCCAGTTACTACTCCTTAACAATAAGCAGTGGGAGGTGACCCTAGGGAAAATAAGTAAAGTTTCAGTTTGTAATGTTGGGTTAATTTTAAGAAACCACATTATAGACTATAAAACTTTGTTACCTCTGCACTGGATTCATTGTGCTCAGTTTGGCCTCTGTACATAGTGGAGGAAATTAAGCCTTTGGATAAGTGCCCCAAAATGGTAACTAATCTAAGGGCTCTTAGTTATGGGATTGATTTTATGCCCTCCCCCCACATAGCGTGTCTCCTCTCTGCTGGCATATGTAGCAGGCCATTTAAGGTGCCATTTATCTTGGCAGGACTGTAATACAAGACCATAAGGCATAGGAGCAGAATTAGGCCATTCGGCCCATTGAGTCTGCTCCGCCATTCAATCATGGCCGATTTTTTTCTCATCTCCATTCTCCTGCCTTTTCCCCATAACCCCTGATCCCCTTATCAATCAAGAACCTATCTACCTCTGTCTTAAAGACACTCAATGACCTGGCCTCCACAGCCTTCTGCAGCAAAGAGTTCCACAGATCCACCACTCTCTAGCTGAAGAAATTCCTCCTCATCTCTGTTTTAAAGGATCGTCCCTTTAGCCTGAGGTTGTGCCCTCTGGTTCTAGTTTTTCCTACTAGTGGAAACATCCTCTCCACGTCTGCTCTATCCAGGCCTCGCAGTATCCTGTAAGTTTCAATAAGATCCCCCTCATCCTTCTAAACTCCAACGAGTACAGACCCAGAGTCCTCAACCGTTCCTCATATGACAAACTCTTTATTCCAGGGATCATTCTTGTGAACCTCCTGGACCCTTTCCAAGGCCAGCACATCCTTCCTTAGATATGGGGTCCAAAACTGCTCACAATACTCTAAATGGGGTCTGACCAGAGCCTTATACAGCCTCAGAAGTACATCCCTGCTCTTGTATTCTAGCCCTCTCGACATAAATGCAACATTGCATTTGCCTTCCTAACTGCCGACTGAACCTGCACGTTAACCTTAAGAGAATCTTGAACAATGACTCCCAAGTCCCTCTGTGTTTCTGATTTCCTAAGCATTTTCCTATTTAGAAAATAGTCTATGCCTCCATTCCTCCTTCCAAAGTGCATAACCTCACACTTTTCCACATTGTATTCCATCTGCCACTTCTTTGCCCACTCTCCTAACCTGTCCAAGTCCTTCTGCAGCCCCTCTGCTTCCTCAATACTACCTGTCCCTCTACATATCTTTGTATCATCTGCAAACTTAGCAACAGTGCCTTCAGTCCAGGAGGGGCCATAAAACCCTGGCCCATGGATTTGGGCTATCACTTTGACATAAAGAAAGGCATTGCAGGTACCTGGATGGTGAGATATCTTAGCTTTGTTTGCTTCAGTCTATGCAAAGACTTCATTTTAAAATATTTCTGCCTATGTAACTAATTCTGCTAAGCTTAATTGACTGCTAACTTGACTACATTTTAAAACTCAGAAGACATGCTGGGTTAGCTCAAATATTACTGCATTCCTGAAGGGTACACAGCAGGCAAAACAAGATTTTCATAACAACAGCTGCAAGACTTGTTTTCCTAGACAGAGACAGCCTGCGAAGGACACTTACAATAACGAGATAAGGGTTGAGATATATTGTGGATTTTAGTGTTTGTTTTTGAGATTAGCTGCAGTGTGATCAGTACAGGGACTGGCTTGCTTAGAAGCCAGCCTCCAAGTTCGCTTTGCTTTTTCTTTTCGCTTCTGTCACGTTAATTTAATTAAGTTCTGTTCAATAAAAGAAAGTAAGGAGTCTAACAACACCAGGTTAAAGTCCAACAGGTTTATTTGGTAGCAAATGCCACTCGCTTTCGGAGCGCTGCTCCTTCGTCAGGCGAGTGGGAGTTCTGTTCACGAACAGGGCATATAAAGACACAAACTCAATTTACAGAATAATGAATGGAATGCGAGTCTTTACAGCTAATCAAGTCTTAAAGGTACAGACAATGTGAGTGGAGAGAGCATTAGCACAGGTTAAAGAGATGTGTATTGTCTCCAGACAGGACAGCCAGTGAGACTTTGCAAGTCCAGGCAAGTTGTGGGAGTTACAGATAGTGTGACATGAACCCAAGATCCCGGTTGAGGCCGTCCTCATGTGTGCGGAACCTGGCTATCAGTCTCTGCTCAGTGACTGCACTGTCGTGTGTTGTGAAGGCTGCCTTGGAGAACGCTTAACCGAATATCAGAGGCGGCCTTCACAACACACGGCAGCGGAGAGTCGTTGAGCAGAGACTGATAGCCAGGTTCTGCACACATGAGGACGGCCTCAACCGGGATCTTGGGTTCATGTCACACTACCTGTAACTCCCACAACTTGCCTGGACTTGCAAAGTCTCACTGGCTGTGCTATCTGGAGACAATACACAGCTCTTTAACCTGTGCTAATGCTCTCTCCACTCACATTGTCTGTACCTTTAAGACTTGATTAGCTGTAAAGACCCGCATTCCAATCATTATTCATTATTCTGTAAATTGAGTTTGTGTCTCTGTATGCCCTGTTTGTGAGCAGATCTCCCACTCACCTGACGAAGGAGCAGCGCTCCGAAAGCTAGTGGCGTTTGCTACCAAATAAACCTGTTGGACTTTAACCTGGCGTTGTTAGACTCCTTACTGTGTTTACCCCAGTCCAATGCCGGCATCTCCACATCAATAAAAGAAATACATTTTAAACCCCGTACCAGTGCTGTCCCTCATCTGTTCAAAGGAATAAATGGACCCAACAGACAGTAAAGATTTTTTTACACTTATGGGTTGGATTGGATAGGCTACTTTAAAGGGTGGAGCTAAGGGACATGCATTAAAGATAAAGAATCAGGTGAGAAACCAAGAAGTTTTTATTTTCACAAGAAATTATTGCTCCTGACAAGACTTTCTGAACATGGAGTCCTTTAATGGCAAACTAAAGTGAGTGTATGTTCAGTGATAGAGAATTAAGGTGCTAGCAGAGATCATGAAGACTTGTGAGAAGAAAATCAGTTGAGGTTCCTCCTCATCATTATGTTCCTGCTGTGAAATGCGCATGTTTAGATATCAGCTGATAATGCGAAGTTCAGGCATAATGCACTCACCCTACCTTCCTCCTCCCTATAATTCAGTGCCTAGACTTACACAAACAAATGACCATTGGGCCAATGTTTCAAAAAGTGTTTTTGTGTAATGTGGCTTGCCACAATCCTGTGACCTTTGATGCCATCCTTGGTGTATAAAGGCTTGAGAGCAGAAGCCATTTGATCCACCACCTGGAACAGATAAGATGCTGGATCTGTGACATTGCTCGAGTCAGCTGAGGGTCCCTGTGTGGCTGGAGGGGTAAAGAGTTGGAATCTTCACCGTTGTAACATACAAAGAA
The DNA here is from genome assembly GCF_964213995.1 of Mustelus asterias. Lineage (NCBI taxonomy): Eukaryota > Metazoa > Chordata > Chondrichthyes > Carcharhiniformes > Triakidae > Mustelus > Mustelus asterias. The sequence goes on along the minus strand of NC_135803.1, from coordinate 148,397,938 downwards.
TTTTAGATAGTAGCTTTCGTAAGCTTCGGGCATCTCAAAGTGCTTCACAGCCAATTAAGTATATTTGGAAACATAGGCCGGGATTCTCTAATCTTGTCTGCCTCCCCCGCTGCATATGAGAATGGAGAATGTGCCACTCCAGCCAAACCTCCATTCATTTCAGCGGCACCGGATAATCCCAGGCGCAGACAAATACAGAGGTTTTTGGCGGTAATCTTTGCTGTGGGAAGTACGGCAGCCAAACGTGCAAACATGGATGAGATGATGACCAGGTAGTCTGTCGTACTGGTGATGGTTCACAGATAAATGTTGGCTGGGGTATTGGGAGACTCCCTCGCTCCTCTTTGAAAAGTACCATAGGGATCTTTCACATCCATTTCTCAAATGAAAGGCAGAACCTCTGACCATGCAGCACTCTCTCGGTACTGCACTGGGGCGTCAGTCTGGATTATGTACTCAGCACTTGAAACCCATAACCTTCTGGCTCAGAGATGGAACTGCTACCATCGAGACCCAGCTGACATTCTGATCAACACCACTGTGGATTAGGACCAGCAATTGATTGCAATCTCGTTCAAAGTATCACAATCAGCAAAGTCTCAGTCAACAAAGAGAAAATGTATACAGACCCGAGCAGGATGGGCGACTCGAGCCAAACCTCCGCCCTTCAACAGAGAGAGTGTCTTGCGGACTGTGTTGAGCTCCTGAATCGTTGCCCCCCCAGCGGCAAGTTGTTTGGTCAGGCATTGTTTCTCCTCCAGGGTGATGGGGGGGATTGGAGCTGGCAATAAAGCGGACCCCCCTCCTAAAGAAACAATGTTTAAAAACTGTTACAGACATGAGCATGCCAAGCCTCCCGCGGATGATATAAAGCGAGCTTAAGCATAGAGTTCACACAGGCTAGGTTAGAGATTGTGAAAAAAATAATCCTCTCACAGACTAATGGGTACACTTGGAATACTGTGTACAGTTCTGGTCACCCTAGTATAGAAAGGATAGCATTAAACTAGAAAGACTGCAGAAAAGATTCACTAGGATGCTACAACTTACAAGGAGAGGCTGAATAGACTGGGACTTTTTTCCCTGGAGTGTAGGAGACTTCGGGGTGATCTTATAGAGGTCTATAAAATAATGAGGGGCACAGATGAGGTAAATAGTCAACATCTTTTCCCAATGGTAGGGGAATCTAAAACTAGATGGCATAGGTTTAAGGTGCGAGGGGAGAGATACAAAAAGGTCCAGAGGGGCAATTGTTTTCCATACAGAGGATTGTGCGTGTCTGGAATGAGTTGCCAGAGTAGCAGTAGAGGCATGTACAATTTTGTCTTTTAAAAAGCATTTAGACAGTTACATGGGTAAGATGGGTATAGAGGGATATGGGCCAAACACGGACAATTGGGACTGACTAGCTCAATGGTAAAAACTGGGCGGCTTGGACAAGTTGGGCCTGTTTCCATGCTGTAAACTCTATGACTCTATGTGAACTTGCACAGAAGGGAATTAACTCATGGTTGATTGGTACCTTTTAAAAGGGTTGAAATCTGTTGAGAATTGTAATTATGGTTTAAGGAGGTATTTAATAATATTGCTTGAGTTTCTCTTTCCAATTCAGGTAAGGTTTGGATGTTAGCCCTCTAATGCAGAGAGTGCTATCAGATATTTTGGAAGGAATGTCCGTGTTAGATTAATCTGGGTTACAGTCTAAGGATACGGGGTAAACCATTTGGGACTGAGATGAGGAGAACTTATTCAACCATAGAATGGTGAGCCTGTGGAGTTAGCTATCTCAAAAAGCAGCTGAGGCCAAAACATTATTAGATATAGCTCCTGGGGCTAAAGGGATCAAAAAATATTGGGGGCGGGGGGGGGGAGAGAGAGAGAGAGAGAGAAGCAGGTATGAGTTACTGGATGGATGATCAGTCATAATCATAATGAATGGCTGAGCAGGCTCAAAGGGCCGAATGGCCTACTCCTGCTCCTATTTTCTATGTTTCTATATCCTGCACCTTGGGGGAACTCCACAACACTTCATGAATCATGGAACAGCAAAGATACACTGCAGTCAACTACTCAAGTGTTGGCAGAGTGGGGAGTTTGCAAGTTCTCCCCCTGTCTGCATGGGTTTCCTCCGGGTGCTCCGGTTTCCGCCCATTTTCCAAAGATGTGCAGGTTAGGTGGATTGGCCATGCTAAATTGCCCCTTAGTGTCCAATTTTGGAGGGGGTATGGATGCTCTTTTGGAGAGTCGGTACAGACTCGATGGGCAGAATGGCCTCCTTCTAGGGTTGGGAAGCATTTTCCGATCAGGGCCAGTGTGATCTCCTGGACTCGTTTCGATCGCCTCAGGGGGTCGGAGAGGAATTTCCCAGATTTTTTTTCCCCATATTGGCCCTGGGGTTTTCACTCTGGGTTTTCGCCTCTCCCTGGAGATCACATGGTCTGGAATGGGGGGGTGGGGGTGAGTTAATAGGTTGTGATGAACAAAGCATCGTAGCTGTGAGGGACAGCTCGGTGGATAGGATATTGGTATGTAGATAGGCTGGAAAATTGGGCGGGGATCCTGGATTCAGGATTCAATCCTGGACCGGGGAGCGGCGCGGGCTTGGAGGGCCGAAGGGCCTGTTCCTGTGCTGTATTGTTCTTTGTTCTACACTTCAGGGATTCTATGGTTCAAGCTTGAAGGGTGGCCGTGGCTGGCATTACTGCAGTGCATAGGATAGCAAAAGAGCATAAGAAATAGAAGCAGGATAGGCTGTAAGGCTCCTCACACCTGATCTGTTCTTTAGTAAGATCATGGTTGATCTTTTATATCAACTTCACTTTCATACTCTATCCTTACATTCTCTTCGTGTCCATATCCCCAGTGATTGAACATCTAAAGCTCTCCAGGATGGTTAATCCCAAGGAGTTGTTTGAGTTATAAAGAGAGGCTGGACAGACTGGGACTTTTTTCCCTGGAATGTAGGAGGCGATATATATATATATATATATATATATATAAAATATGGGTGATCTTATAGAGCAAGGTCTACAAAATAAAGAGGGGCATATAATAGGTAGATAGCCAACATCTTTTCCCAACAATAGGGAGTCTAAAACCAGTGGGCATAGATTTAAGGTGAGAGGGGAGACATACAAACGGGTCCAGAGGGGCAACTTTTTCACTGGAGTGTCTGGAACGTGCTGCCAGAGGCAGTAGTAGAGGCGGGTACAATTTTGTCTTTTAAAAAGCATTTAGACAGTTACACAGGTAAGATGGGTATAGAGGGATATGGGCCAAATGCGGGCAATTGGGACTAGCTTAGTGGTAAAAACTGGGTGGCATGGACAAGTTGGGCCGAAGGGCCTGTTTCCATGCTGTAAACCTCCATGACTCTGAGTCACAGCCTTCTTGAGTGCATACCTTTCTCTTCATCTCAGTCCGAAATGGTGGACCTTTTATCCCGCCAGCATCTACCCTGCCAATCCCCAAGAATTTTATACAGAAGCTGAGAGTTTTGTGGAGCTTCAGGAGGTGATCACTGCGATTGTAGAGAGACCAGGGGAGAGAAGTTAGGTGACCACCACACAAACTAGGAAGAAAAGACAGGAATGCAGGATTCCTCTGGGAATGTGGCACTCAAAAAAAATAGTATTTAGTATTGAATGCCCGTGCAGGTGGTGGAATTTAAATTAACAATATTGGGGAATATAAAGCTAGTCTCAGTGATGGCGACCATAAAACTATCACTGATTTTCATGAAATCCCATCTGGTTCACGAATATCCTTTTGGAAAGGAAACCTGCCATGTTTACTTGGACTGGCCCACATGTAACCCTAGATCCAGTGCAGACTACCCTATGAAATGACCTAGCAAGCCACTGAATTTGAGGGTAATTAGGGTTGGGCAACGAATGCTGTCCTTGCTGACAATGCCCACACCCATGAAAGAATTTTTAAAAATTAACACCAAGTTTAACTATTTCAGATCATAACCCTTCTGCTGTGAACATCAGCTGCTGCTGGTGATGATTCTTCTTTGCCCAGTTGCATCTTTTGTTTCTTCACTTGCGTAATTAACATGTCTTTTTGCCCTATCATCTCTTTTGTCACTCTCCTGCTTTCTGCTCTGTCACAGACCTTCCTATTTGTTCTTTCCTCTTGCCCTCCTCCTGTCCCTGCTCAAAACACTGTTACACCTAGCTAACAAAGACACCTATGCCAGACTCCTATTTATTGACTACAGCTCAGCCTTCAACACCATTATTCCCACGAAACGCATCTCCAAACTCCGTGGCCTGGGCCTCGGCTGCTCCCTCTGTGACTGGATCCTGAACTTCCTAACTCACAGGCACAATCAGTAAAGATAGGCAACAACACCTCCTCTCCACGATCATCCTCAACACTAATGCCCCACAAGGCTGTGTTCTCAGGCCCCTACTATATACTCCTTATACACCCATGACTGTGTGGCCAAATTCCCCTCCAATTTGATTTTCAAGTTTGCTGACGACACCACCGTAGTGGGTCGGATCTCAAACAATGACGAGACAGAGCACAGGAAAGAGATAGAGAATCTGGTGAACTGGTGCAGCAACAATAATCTCTCCCTCAATGCCATCAAAACAAAGGAGATTGTCATCAACTTTAGGAAGGATAGGGGAGAACATGCCCCTGTCGACATCAACGGGGATGAAGTAGAAAGGGTCGAGAGCTTCAGGTTTTTTAGGTGTTCAGATCACCAAGAACCTGTCCTGATCCCCCCATGCCGACACGATAGTTACGAAAGCCCACCAACGCCCCTACTTTCTCAGAAGACTAAGGAAATTTGGCATGTCAGCTACGACTCTCATCAACTTTTACAGATGCACCATAGAAAGCATTCTTTCTGGTTGTATCACAGCTTGGTATGGCTCTTGCTCTGCCCAAGACCGCAAGAAATTACAAAAGGTCGTGAATGTAGCCCAATCCATCATGCAAACCAGCCTCTCATCCATTGACTCTGTCTACACTTCCCGCTGCCTCGGAAAAGCAGCCAGCATAATTAAGGACCCCACGCACCCTGGACATTCTCTCTTCCACCTTCTTCCGTTGGGAAAAAGATACAAAAGTCTGAGGTCACGTACTAACGGACTCAAGAACAGCTTCTTCCCTGCTGCTGTCAGACTTTTGAATGGACTTACCTTGCATTAAGTTGATCTTTCTCCACACCCTAGCTACGATTGTAACACTACATTCTGCACTCTCTCGTTTCCTTCTCTATGAATGGTATGCATTGTCTGTATAGCACGCAAGAAACAATACTTTTCACTGATGCTAATATATGTGACAATAATAAATCAAATCAAAACATCTCTAAGCACTCCCCAGTTCTGATGACCTAACACACTGGGCTCGATTTTGATTCTGGATTTTGAGTGGGTCAAAAGCTTGCCCATTAACTCTATCTTTGCCACTGCAGAGGCTGCCAAACCTGCTGAGCATTAACAGCTTCATCTGTTTGTATTTCCGCAGTACTTTGCTCTCTAACCAGCAAAGATCAGACCTGAAACCAGTGCCACACATGGCACTGCAGGAATCCCGTAAAGTGTCAATGTCAGTCAACTTAATTTATTTCAGTGAATATTTCAAAACTTTTACAGTGGTTTGTAGTCAACCTTTAGATTAGCGGATATTGATCTGGGCTAAACCTGAGGCATTGGATTATTATATACATTTACAATGATGATTAGACAAACAATTTCTGTACCTGAGATAAGCACAAAAAGCAGGTCATCTGTGGTAAGTCCTTTCACTAATTGATGGATAGTGTTGGCTGCCTTTAAAGCATTCTCATCAGGGAGGTTATGTCTGGCCCCTTCCATTGCTTGTATTTTTGTCTGAGGTCTTAGGAGCATGTCCCTGCAGAGTTGTCAGGAGTGAAGCAGTTAAGCACTGGAGACAATATAGAGTGCACTTGTTCTAGATTCCCCCAGTATGAAATGCACTTGTTCTAGATTCCCCCACGAGGGAAAACACCCCCTCATAATCTTATGTTTCGATAAAGTCACCTTCCTCTCCTGAAGGTGGTGTTCCATGCATTGTACGGTTCTGTGGGTATTGGGCACCCCTCAGTACCAACAATTACTCATCTTTGCTTATTGATAGTGAGTGTCCTCACTCAATACCCACTTCCTCACCCACCACCATTTTCTAGCATGAATCAGGAGCCTGATTAAGAATCAGGAGCACAGACACCACCTCAGTTTCCATCTCCATAACATAGGAGCACTGAGACCAAATGTAGCTTCCACTTCTCCCCCACAATGAAGTTTTTCAGCAAGACCAGAAATTGAATCTGCAAACATACTGGTCAGTATAATTCCATTTTACAATTGGACCACAAATTTACCAACTGAGTAGTTGTTTGAATGTTTCTCAAGCAACCCCAAACTGTGTGAAACTGTGTCATCCTCCAGCTTAATGTCCTTGGTTAGGTTTGTTAGGGAAGGATCAAGGGGAGACTCATTGGTGCTACCGGCTAATAGCAAAGAAAAATAGACATGCTAATCTTTTAATTTCTTACTCTTTTCCAGCCAACTGAAGAATCCGCTGAATTCCAAGAGGAATGCTGATCACTCCTTGGAGCAGGTTGTCTCCCAGAATCTCTTCCATAGCAGCTGCCATTCCCAACACGGCCTTTCCAAATCCAACAAGGTAGACATTCTTGTGCACAGGGAAGCACTGATTTTGAATCACCAGCCTGTCTCCTTCTATCCTAATGTTGTTTTTGATCATGTTTTGAGGCAAAACAGCATTGATTGCTGCCTGAAAGATCTGCAGACCATGCTGCTGAGGGGGCATTTCTTTACTAATTACAGAGGCAATCTGATGAGGTCTCCTTGGCTGCCAGTACTTGTAGATGAGTTGGTGATTGCGATGAAGCCGTAAGTACCTTCCAAATGCAGCGACCATCTTAATTACTGAGGTTCATTGATTGCTTTGAACAGTTTCATCCTGCCGGAGAATGAATATGGATTAGTGAGAAGTTAATCCAATTCTGGAGTGCAGCAAACATAGATTCAAGTCCAGAATTAAAACTGTAGGGTAAATGTCATGTCAGAAATGTTATTTGGTGGTTACATCTCCAATTCTTCACCTGTCATTACTTTATCTTCCACTTTGCATATTTTCATTCCAGATTTTTACCAGAATTTGTACTTCCAGATGTGATCATTGTTATTTCATTTTTCATAAAGCTGCAAGAAATATTAGTAAATCATAAACTGGGGTCTGGTTGGTAACAAAGCTTTTATTTCCACCTTTTCACCATTTTAAATTATTGACTAGAGACCTGTTGAAATAATTTTAATTTTAGCCTTGACACTTCATCTTGAATTGAAATATTATTTCAGCTTTAGGGTGGGATATTGTGCCCCCCACCACAGCGTTGGTTTCCCAGTGGTGGAGGGGTTCACTCTTGGTCGCTGGTGAGATCTTACGATCCCGTTGATGACTATGGCATTTTGCATGGCTCCCCTGTCCTGCTGCAGAGGGGTCGCCTTTGGCGGGTCTGGAAGATTCTGTAGGCTGGAAGGGCTGGAAAATCCCGCCCTTAGCTGGGCTAAGGTGATCGGTCTCAATGAGAAAGTGATGTAATTGGTCTCTGCATCCCTCAGCTTGGGGAAGGGAAAAATACAATCCTTACAGAAGTGCAGAAGGAGACCATTCAGCCTATCAAGTCTACACCGACTCTTTGACAGGGTGTCATACCCATGCCCACCACCCTGCCTATCCCCTAACCCCACACATTTACTATGGCCAATCCATTTAACTGGAACATCTTTGGACTGTGGGAGGAAACCAGAGCACCCAGAGGAAACCCACGCAGACACGGGGAGAACGTGCAAACTCCACACAGACAGTGAGCCGAGGCTGGAAGTGAACCTGGGTCCCTGGCATTGTGAGGCAGCAGTGTTAACCACGGTGCCACCGTGTCACATCAGTGCTGGATTCTGCTTCTGATTGCTAACCAGCAACCTGATATGTGTGTGTGAATTTGGATTCAGACTGGTTATCCTGTCCTGCTGAACTGTCCAGGGCTTATATACAGAGACAATACACAGAAAGACACCAACGCCTCTACTTCCTCAGAAGACTAAGGAAATTTGGCATGTCAGCTACAACTCTCACGAACTTTTACAGATGCACCATAGAAAGCATTCTTTCTGGTTGTATCGCAGCTTGGTATGGCTCCTGCTATGCCCAAGACCGCAAGGAACTACAAAAGGTCATGAATGTAGTCCAATCCATCAGGCAAACCAGCCTCCCATCCGTTGACTCTGTCTACACTTCCCGCTACCTCGTAAAAGCAGCCAGCATAATTAAGGACCTCACGCACCCCGGACATTCTCTCTTCCACCTTCTTACTTCGGGAAAAAGATACAAAAGTCTGAGGTCACGTACCAACCGACTCAAGAACAGCTTCTTGCCTGCTGGTGTCAGACTTTTGAATGAACTTCCCTTGCATTAAGTTGATCTTTCTCTACACCCTGGCTATGGCTGTAACACTACATTCTGCACTCTCTCCTTTCCTTCTCTATGAACGGTATGTTTTGTCTGTACAGCGCACAAGAAACAATATTTTTCACTGTATGTTAAGACTTGTGACAATAATAAATCAAATCAGAAATATAGGAACAGGAAGAGACCATTCAGCCCCTCAAGCACGTTGCACCCATTCAATGTGATCATGACTGATCTGCATCTTTAACCCTACCGACCCACCTTGCTTCTGCAAACTTTTACAAACATGCCTGTCAAAAATCAACAGCTCTTGTACCTTGCACCTGAGCACAAGGTGGGAGGTGAGGGGAGAGGAGAAAATTGTTGAGTGGGGGAAGGGCAAAATTAAACATTGAAAGGATAGTTCTGTAAACCATTGGCCATCTTCCTTCGCCTCTTTCCTTCAGGCCATTTTGAAAAAAAAAGACCACCAATAAAATTGCCTAAAAACAATGAAATCTAATTTCCCTGAAAAGAAATGCAGAGATGGTTCCAAAAATCTTTATTTTATTTATTATTTAATACTGGTTCAAGGATGCCGGAGGTTAAGGGGGACAGTAGTTACAAAATAACCCGGCACAAATCTCCAGTTGAGATCATTGATAATCTCTTGCTGAAGCGACTGTTAATTATTAACACAGGTCGAGACTGAAATGTAACTTCGAAAAAGAAACTCTGACCCAAAGTTGTTCAAACTTATTCTGCACAGCCAGAACTGCAACTAGACTCCTAAAAAAGTTCCCCCAAAATAACTGTAGATCTTATGTGATCCAAGGTCATCGGGCAGCTTAGCTGGTCGGTGTCAGGCAAGGGATGAGGATGGAGCTAGCAATTTTACTGCTCTTTTTCAGCACTGCGCCCTTCCTGTTGCTGCTGCTTACACGCGTGGGTTGGACATTGGGTTAAGTGGCATGTTGATACACAGCAGAAATCTGCTTCATGCTCTTACCTTTTAGGCGATGGCTGCTGTCAGCGAAAACTAAACCACAACCTCAGCTGTGAGTCTGCCGCATGATGTACGGAATTGTAGGGGGTTGGACATCCTACTGCTCCTCCTCCTCTTCCTCAACCCACCGTCGTCTCTCCCCTCCCCACCTTCTCTCCGCAAATGCCTCTTCTTCCTTACAACACGAGCTCCATCTCCTCTTTCCACCCACCTTCTCTACCTCTACTTCGCTAAGGATGACAGTTATTTTTTCAAAAATTCAATTATTTAGTTAGTAAGTGTTTTGGAGATGTTTCCACTCAAGGGGGAAGGGTTGGAGGGATCAAAATAAGGAGTCTTAAGTATACAGCACTCGCCCATTCGGTGGAAGGATTGAGAACCAGGCAGAGGACACATTAATTAATTGGCAAAAGAGGCAATGGTGACAGAAAAATGACTTGTTCACCCTGTGAGTGGTCAGGATCTGGATTGCACTGGCTGAGTGTGTGGAATCAACCGTGGCATTTAAGAGGGATTTAGATCGTTATCTGTAAAGAACGAATGAGCAGAGCTACGGGGCAAAGGCGAAAGGAATGGCACCAGGTAAATTGCTCCTTCAGAGGGCCAGCACAAACACGACAGGCTGAATGGTATCCTGTGTTTTAACCATCTTGAGGTTCATAAATCATAAAATCCCTACAGTGCTGAAAGAGGCCATTCGGCCCATCGAGTCTGCACTGATCACAATCCCACCACCCCACATATTAACCCTGCTAATCCCCCTGACACTGTGGTCAATTTAGCATAGCCAATCCACCTAACCCACACATCTTTGGAGTGTGGGAGGAAACTGGAGCATCCGGAGGAAACCCACGCAGACACAGGGAGAATGTGCAGACTCCACAAAGACAGTGACCCAAGCCGGGAATCAAACCCGGGTCCCTGGCACTATGAGGCAGCAGTGCTAACCACTGTGCCACCAGGTTAAGGGGATTAGTGGGATAAATACGTGGGGTTATGGAATAGGGCTTGGGTAAGATGCTCTGTTGGAGAGCTGGCGCAGACTCGATGGGCCGAATGGCCTATGGGAATTCTATTCTATGATTAAGTCTGTACACTAGAAAGGTACTTACCTGGAAGCTTATTATGTACATAGTGTAAATAACATGGTTTTGAAGAAACTTAACTGAGTTGGACATGAGTCAACCATGAGTCGAGGGAAACCTTCCTAATATTGATTAGACTACAAGTTACCCGATGAGAGATCCAAATGCTATTCTGTGTGGAGACCAAATCACAAACCACCAGTCTTCATAGAATCATGGAATCCTTACAGTGCAGAAGGCGGCCATTTGGCCCATCAAGTCTGCAATGACTCTTCGACAAAGTATCTTACCCAGGCCCTAACCCTGTAACCTGTATCCCAGTCTTCTAATATGACCAGTTTCTGTAAATTCTACATACAAATAAGTATTACGAAGTTCAAGGTGCTGAGAAGTTTTGATAGAGTAGATAGAGAAAAATTATTCCCTCTAGCGAGTGAATCATTAAGAAGAGATCATAGATTTAGAATCATTGACAACGATTTAGAGGGGTGGCGAGGAGAATGTTTTTCACTCAGAACAGTGGTGGGATCTAGAATCCTTTATTTGAAATGGTGGTGGAAGCTGATTTCAACAATAAGTTTAAAAGGGTATTGGTCAGATAATTGAGGATGAAGAACTTGCAGGACAGACAAAAAGCATGGGCTGGTGTGGGATGGGATGGAACTGAGTAGAGCTGTTCTTTCAAAAAGCTAGAACAAGCATGATAGGCTTGAATGTCTTTCTTCTGTGCTGTAAATGCATTTGATTCTATGAAGCACTAGGTGCAGTAAAAACAGAACATGGAAAGCAGTTCAGGCATATTCTGTGGAGAAGGAAACAGAATTAATGTTTGAAATTAGTGACCTTTCATCAGAACTTGAAAAATGAGTGCCAGCACAGGTTTTAATAAGCAATCACAAAGGCAGGCAAAGGCAACCAAACGGTTGCCACTGGTATCATTTAGGAAATGGAACCGTGTAGGAAACAGAGGTCAGAATGGGAGTGGAGAATTAAAATCAGTAGTTTGGCATTCACTACCTAAATTAGCTGTTAAGGCTGAAATGCTCAAATTATTTAAGAGGACTGGCACTGCTGCCTCACAGCGCCAGGGACATGGGTTTGATTCCCAGTTTGGGTCATTGTCTGTGCGGAGTCTGCATGTTCTCCCCGTGTCTGTGGGTTTCCTCGATGCTCCGGTTTCCTCCCACAGTCCAAAAAACATGCTGGTTAGGTACACTGGCCACGCTAAATTCTCCTTCAGTGTACCCGAACAGGTGCCAGAGTGTGATGACTATGGGATTATCACAGTAACTTAATGCAAACCTACTTCTGACTGATAAATAAATTTTAAGGTACCTGGAACTGCATCTGAATTGCTGTAACCTCCGAAACTATGGCCAGGTGCTGGAAAATGGGATTAAAATGTACAGCTAGTTTCTATTTTTTCTCCTTTTTGGCTGACATAGACAGGATGGGCTGAATGGCCTCTTTCTGCGCCAGAACTTGAAAATTAGGGCAGAGGCAGCAAGGATGGCAAATTTCTCCACAAAATGAACAAATTTCTCCACAAAATGCTGACTGGCTGAGGTGAGACTTGATTATCTGTAAAGACTGCATTCCAATCATTATTCTGTAAATTGAGTTTTTGTCTCTGTATGCCCTGTTTGTGAGCAGATCTCCCACTCCACCTGACGAAGGAACAGCGCTCCGAAAGCGAGTGGTGTTTGCTACCAAATAAACCTGTTGGACTTTAACCTGGTGTTGTTAGACTCCTTACTGAGGTGAGAGCAACAGGGAATAAGCAGTAAAATAACTTATAATCTTAAAAATATAATAAATATAACAAAACTAATGTGGTAATGGGACAAGTTAAAAAGTGTAGGAGGTGTAAAATGGAAGAGCAGAACCATGACAACCAGGAGGTGGGTATTATGGGTAATGCGTACAACCAATCAAGAAGCGGGGTGAAGGTCATCTTCGGCTTGAGGGACAGACGATGTCGAAGGCAGAGACCACGCCCCTTCTGTCTCCCTGACAACCGGGGCGGTGCGTGGTGGGTATTATGGGTAATCACGAACAGGGACATCTTCGGCTCGAGGGACGGACGGACGGACGACGACGGCGAGACCACGCCCTCCTTCCATCTCCCTGACAACCAGCGCGGTTAATATTATGGGTAATGGTTGCACAGCCAATCATGAAGCCGGTGAACGTCATCCTCGGTTCGTGGGACAGACGCCCCACAGAGACCAGCCCCCCCCTCCTGTCTCCCTGACAACCAGCGGTTGAGTATTATGGGTTATGTTCCCGCCAACAGCGGCTTGGGATCCACAATGCCCCGCGATGGTGGTGGTGGGGGGAGGGGAGTGTGATTGCAGCCTCTGTGCGCGGCCCGTGTGCCGCCGCCATTTTAACCGCTGCCACCGGCTCGCCGCTTGCTTTTAAATACTGAGGGGAGGGAACAATCCACCGCGGAAGCGGCGTTTTGACCGTCCGATTCTTTCTTTTCCCATCCCGGGCACAGAGAGGAGATGAAGCTGACGGATAACGTGCTGCGCAGCTTCCGAGTGGCCAAGGTATTCCGGGAGAACACGGACAAGATCAACTGCTTCGACTTCTCGCCCAACGGGGAGACGCTCATCTCCAGCAGCGACGACGACTCCATCGTCCTGTACGACTGCCAGGAGGGGAAGTGAGTGAAAGCAACCCGCCTCTTCTCCCCCTTCCAGCCGCCCTGCTTGGGTTTAAAGACCAGCCTCGGAGGCCTACAAGCCCCGACCTCGATTTTCACAATGCCCTCCCAATCTGTTCCTCGTGGCGGGCAGGAGGATGAGGCCAGACTCCAGGCAATGGCGAGAGGAGAGTGAAAGCTTGGCAAATTATAATCAGTCGCCTTCTCTTATTTTAGTGATTTTTTTTAAAAAAGGGGGGCAGTCATACGTTGGACGTAGGGCGGGAAATGGTTCCATGATAGAGTGGCTGAACGTAGGAATTAAAAGCAGGAATAGGCAATTCGGTTTTTCGAGAACATTTCTCATGATTATGGCTGATCTTTATCCTGGTCTTAACTCCACTTTTCTGCCTTCTCTCCGTGGCCCTTTTATCCCATTTTCATCAGCAATATATCCATCACTTTCTCCTATCTGTTGACTGATTCTGCCTCCACTGCACTCTTTGGGGGGGGGGGGGGCGTGAGTTCCACAACTTTGAGAGAAGTGCAATCACTGAATCCCTACAGTTCAGAAGGAGGCCATTTGGCCCATTGAGCCTCTGCCAACAGCAATCCCATCCAGGCCTGATTCCTGTAACCCCATGTATTTACCTGCTAATCCCCTAACACGGGGCAATTTAGCATGGCCAATCAATCTTAGAATCCCTACAGCACAGAAAGAGGCCATTTGGCCCATCGAGTCTGCACCGACCACAATCCCACCCAGGCCCTACCCCCATATCCCTACATATTTACCCACTAATCCCTCTAACCTACGCATCCCAGGACACTAAGGGCAATTTTAGCTTGGCCAATCAACCTAACCCGCACGTCTTTGGATTGTGGGAGGAAACCGGAGCACCTGGAGGAAACCCACGCAGACACGAGGAGAAAGTGCAAACTCCACACAGACAGTGGCCCAAGCCGGGAATCGGACCCAGGTCCCTGGAGCTGTGAAGCAGCAGTGCTAACCACTGTGCTACCGTGCCATCTAACCTGCACATTTTTGGAATGTGTGAGGAAACTAGGGGGAAACCCACGCAGATGTGGGGAGAAGGTGCAGACTCTGCACAGTCACCTGAGGCTGGAATTGAGCCCTGGTCCCAGGTGCTATGAGGAATAGTGCTAACAACTGTGCCACCACGCTGGTTTCTCCTCCTCTCACTTTTGAACCCCAGTTTAAGGCCAGGGGTTCAATATCACATTTTTGCTCTTCCATTTCCTCTGCATGCAATAATCTTAAAGTTTATCTGCGGTCCTGTAAAGTCTGGGTGTAAAGTACAGCCTGTGGTTTGCAGGGTTCACTTCCCCAGTATTGCAGTCTGCCAGCAAGGGAAGCTGAGAATCATGTAAGCAGTTAAAATATGCAAATATTTTAGCTTGGCGATGGAGCAGTTGAGGCAAACACCTTGCGTGTAGAAAATATTTCCTGCGTGCTCTAAAGTGCATTCAGATCCACCAAGAGTTAAATGATGAGCACTTAATAGGGCATGGACACAGAGCTGGGGCTTAAAGGGAGTGAGAGCTTTATGGAGGAAATTCCAGAGTTTAGGGCTGAGATGACTGAAGGCTCAACCCATACCAATGAAGAGAGTGTGGGATTTACACAAGTGGTCAGTGTAGGAGGAATCTTACGTGGAGAGTTGTACAGCTGGGATAAATTATAGAGATGGAAGGGACAAGGCCATAGAATGGTAACTGCATTGGAGGCCTTTTGGAGTTAAATGCATCTAGGTCAAACTATGTGCCCTCCTTCATAAGATTTCTAAAAAATGTCTCTTTATGGAGAATTGTTCTTTTTCCCTTCTCCGTTTTCTCCCTATTGATGTCACTTCCACAGTTCTGTTGTCACAAGTTATTATTCATGCGTGAATCCTAATATTAGGTGCTGGCAGGTTATTCCACAGTTGCAGGGGCAGCCACAGTTGCATCTGTTCTTATTGTTGCTACCTGCAGATTTCCAGTCTGTGCTACAGCTAATTCTGTAAAGCAGATATGCAACCCTATATTAGGTCAGGTATCTCAACTCTCAAAATAATGTTACTCCGACAGAGGGGGTCATAGAGTTATCAGGATATTTAAGCTTGATTTTAAAATGCAGTATTGAACTGCTTGATCCCCTAATAAGGCTTCCGCATCTCTTGTCATGGTGCTCAGTGGCCGTACAGGCCAAGCAAGTGATACTTTGCAATTCTTTAGGTTTTATTTTACTGTGGCTTGTGATTTTCATTTGCTGTCTCCATTGTTGCAAGTAAGGTTAGCCAATAAATCATAGGATGTCACTAGCAGCTACAGAGTGCTTTTTAGCTGACTTCGTTTATCATCTTGTATTAAAAAAATACTTCACTGCTTTAATAAACGATAGCACTATATGGCAGTAGCTAAATTGGTGACATACAAATTCATACTTGGAACTTGTGAACAGGTTGTATTTAAGTTTTGTTAATATCCTTTCTGATATTTGGACATCTCACTCCATGGGAAGTCTTCAAAGTAGATACCAGTGAGAGTAGGGTGTGTGACACCTGATGTATGGACCACTGCGCGTACCATTGCTCTTTCAGTGTTGAAATTAAATATCTTTTCTGATAAAACCTGCTGTAAGTTGATCAAGTCTGTCAAATTTTCTTTTTATTCCTCTCCCTTCCTTTCTAATTGGTTATTGTTTGTTTTTGTTATTTTCCACTTGTTTGAGATTGTGGAAGGGAATGGGGGTTGGTGAGCAGTCTTGACAAGCTGCGATATGCTCACTCCTTTCATGGTCATAATAATTTTGCCTGCTGACAGAGTTGTTAGGCCTACACAGTGTGTGTGTGTGGGTCACTGCATGATCGTGAATGGCTTTAGAAAGACTGGGCGCAACATAACTAACTGGAAAAAAGACTCGCTTGGTTAGCGGTGGGGAAGGGTGGACACAAAAATAATATCCTTAATTGGAACGAGCGGGGAGTCCCTTGTCTGGAGAGACTATTTTGGGTGGATTGATGATGGAGAGGGAAAATTTTGTTTCGGACAAGAGACATGGCTGAGATAGGAAAAATAAACCTTGCATGGACTGGGGGATCAGCTGGTTTGCTGGGAGCAGGGGGGTCCATTTCGGTCTCAATGTTAGTGGGCCCGTACAAATACCATGCCTTCCAATTCATTGTGATCGATGTCTTCGACAATCTTTTTTTTTGGTTTTTATTGTGGTAGATGTCCTAGTGACTAAGATGTGCCAAACTTAATTGTTCCCTTTGAATCCTGACCAAAGGAGCAATTGTTGGGAGAGGATTCTCAGAATTTGATTGTTGGCCCTTTGTTTGGAATTTGTTTTTAAGCTTGCACTTAACATCACTTAATATAAATCTTTCTTATCTGTCAGACCAAAGAGAACACTGTACAGTAAGAAGTATGGGGTAGACCTGATCAGATACACACACGCAGCAAACACAGTGGTTTACAGCTCTAACAAAATCGATGGTAAGTTAGCTGCTGTCATGCAACTCTGATTTGGTTTCTCTTTCTGTGAACTTCTTGAGGATTGGAGCATCAAAGTCAATTGCCATAGTGTAAAGTTTATCGGCTATTGTATTAAATATGTTTAAGATTTATGTATTGCATGTTCAATTCAGTCATATTTAAGAAAAAGTTAGTGATTTAGTTGCTTGAAAGCCACACTATGTTAAATAGTTTTGTTTCATTTTCCCATAATTTTGGGTATAGCTTTGTTTTGGTAATTTTTATACTGAAAATTTTGACCTAGCCCAAACTGTATAACTAGTGGAAGAAAACCATGCATGTGGTTTTGAAATCTGCTTTTGTAAATCAGTATGGTCTTATTGTTATTTTTGAACTAAATCAAATTATCCACTAAATTGAGTTTAATATATGAAACAAGATGGGGATTTGAAATGTGGATTAACAGATGTGTTGAATTAATTAACATTGACGGGGGAACAAGCGACTGTAGTAAGAAATAAGAGAGGTGGTGATCTTTTGGGCAAAACGTTTTTTCCTCCTCCACTCTGGAAGGTGTGATTCCTGACTGGATTGCGTTCAAAGGAGTGCAGTTAATCCATTCGTCCCTCGCCCAGGTGTGGCATTTTTACAAAGGCCTTGTTACCAAACTATTTTACTTGCTTTGGAAATGAGGGAGGGGTAGCAGGGATTTGGACAATTGCAGCTGAACCTGAAACCAAAAGTGAAAATGCTGGAAAATCTCAGCAGGTCTGGCAGCATCTGTAAGGAGAGAAAAGAGCTGACGTTTCGAGTCCAGAAGACCCTTTGTCCAAGCTAAAAGGCATAGAAAGTGGGATATATTTATACTGCAGGGGGAGGGAATGAAAGATGAGTCATAGCCACAGAAACCAAGGGAAAACACTGCTAATAGCTGTCCACAGAGAGAATAAAGGGTGTGAATGGCCAAACGGCAGAGAAGCTAAAATAAAGGTGGGGGGGTAGGGGGGAGGAAAATGGATGGGACAGAGGTAAGGGAAGGGGGATAAAGTTGGGGGGAGGGAAGAAAAATGAAGAAAGACAAAGAAATAAAACGCAGAGAACAGTAAAAAAAAATTAAATTGTTAAACTTCAGGTGATTTGCTCTACCCCACCTCGACCCTTTTGTTTTCATTCTATTTTAATTTTTTTACTGTTCTCTACCTTTTATTTCTTTATTGTCTGTCTTCCTCCCCCACACCCTTTTCCCCAACTTTATCCTCCCTCCCTTACCTTTTCTCGCCCATTGCTTCTCCTTTTCTAAATCTTAACTCTGTCCCATCCATTTTCCTTCCCCCTCCCCCAACATCTTCATTTTAGCTTCTCTGCTGTTTGGCCATTCACACTCTATTCTCTCTGTGGACAGCTATTAGCAGTATTTTCCCCTGGTTTCTGTGGCTGTTGTTTCCCTCGCCCTGCACTATAAATATCTCCCACTTTCTATGCCTTTTAGCTTTGACAAAGGGTCGTCTAGACTCAACGTCAGCTCTTTTTTTCTCTCCTTACAGATGCTGCCAGACCTGCTGAGGTTTTCCAGCATTTTCTCTTTTGGTTTCACATTCCAGCATCCACAGTAATTTGCTTTTATGCAGCTGAATCTGGCCAATGTAGCTGTTTTGTTCCTTGCTAGCTAAACATGGACACTTCCAGCGATGGTGACTGTAACCCCGTGGTATTAGAGTAGAAATGGAACCAGATTTTACTCTTCCATTTTGTCCTTCCTACCCAAAGCCTCCTACATCAAGAGGGTGACAGTCAGTTGTGCATCCTTGTGTTTCACTGGCTGGGGTTAGCTTCCTCAGCAAAGGCAGAGAATGCAATAATGCACTTTAGTGAAAATATTTTGTTCAAAACCTTTTTATAACCTTTTGAAATCATCAGGAGTCTAAATTTTGAGATGGTTAATGGGTGCTCCCGAGGTGAAACGTACAATTGTGTTGCTTTGGAGGGTGTAACTCACTCTGCTTCCATCTTTGTTCAAATTGCAAGTGTTTTCAATACCCATTTTAGAGGGGAAAAAATGATAAATCTAAACATTTTGTTTTCCTTGACATTGTGTATGTTTCTGTTTAACTGAATTCTAATGAAACACCAAGTACTGCTCCGGATGAGTTACTGAGCCTAACCATGTGAGAAACGGGACGTCACTTATTGAACCTGAAGCACCTTGTTTGATTGGCAAGTGAATGATGTTGGGTTTTTTTGTTGTGCTGTCCTGTAGCGCGACTCTTGAGGATAATGTGGTTTATAGGGAGGTGCTTGCAGTGGAAAATACTTCCGCTAATCAGTTACATTTGTTGAAATAAATGGTGTTCACGCTGTATTAATTTATAGTACTGCAGCATCATTGTGCTTGGATTTGAGTGCAAGTCCTCACATGTATGCAACTGTCCTTAAAAACATACTGTTAGCATTCATCATTGGAATTGTTCTGAAACATGAAATATTATATTGCTTTATAATTGCTTTAAGTAATTTAGTTTTCGTTACCCACATGCTTACCTAGGTCAAATTTTTGCAATAAAAACGCAGTAGCAATGCTTTAATGAGAGATCTAATAAAGGAGACTGCAGAGCAGTCTAGCCTTGTTGCAGCTCATGAATGATGAAGCTGTGCTACACCAGCCCCACATTTTATCAGTGTTTGGAAATATTCATGGGCCACTGAACATTTATAGCTATTTAAATTATAGCTATAACATATAGCTATTTTATTTTTAATTTGTTTCTGCCTAATCCCAAACCAGTTCAACTTGGATAAAGATATCTGCTCCACAAATAAATACTGATTTAATGTAAATGTGCAATGTTTTATTGGACCATTAAGTAAAATTTGTGATTCAAATTTTAAAAATGCGTGCAAAATACATTGATACCTATAACTTACAGAAGCAACTGCAACACTGCAGTTACCTGGGAAAGTGGAAAATCCAAACAGTTACAACCCCAATAGCCAAATTTCATCAACAAAGTGATGGGTGGTTGTATATCATCAGTTCAGTCAGGTAGCACTTGCTGCCCAATAAACCATTGGTTTATTGGGCAGCATGGTGGTACAGTGGTTAGCACTACTGCCTCACAGTGCCAGGGACACGTGTTCAATTCTCACCTCGGGTGACTGTGTGGAGTTTGCATGTTTTCCCCGTGTTAGCATGGGTTTCCTCCGGGTGCTCTGGTTCCCCCTCTCAGTCCAAAGATGTGCAGGTTAAGTTGATTGGCTATGATAAATTGCTCCTTAGTGTCAGGGGGTTGGCAGGGTAAATACATGGGGTTATGGGAATAGGACCTGGGTGGGATTGTTGTCAATGTAGGCTCGAAGGCTGAATGGCCTCCTTCTGCACTGTAGTGATTCTATTCTATGAACCTGTATGCTTATTGGTCAGTTTGGGTTCTGCCACTCCACTGTAGAGCTCGTAACAGCCTCAGGCTGAACAGAGGTGAAGTGAGAGTTCCTTTGTCATCAAGGCAGCATTTGACCTAGCGTGGAATTGAGTAATCCTAGTAAAATTGAAGTCGGTGTGAATCTGGGGGGGGAAATGTCTCCTGGTTAGAATTATACCTTGCATGTGGCAAAGATGGTTATTGGAGGCCAACCATCTTAAAGCTTCACCTTCACTGTTTATCATTAACCCTCCTCCCAGCATAAGGGGATGTTTTTTTGTTAAAGTATCCTGTATTGTTTGCGACTTTTCAGATAATGAAAGGTCTGTGCCCATATGCAATAGGGCATATCCCAAGATTCAAGCTTGGGCTGATAAGTTGCAAGTAACATTTACCACAAGTGCCAGATAATTACTATCTGCAAATGAGAGTTGAACCACCTCCCCATGGCACTTAATGACATTGCTGAATCTGAATCTCCCACCATCAACATTCTGGTAGGGCACCGTTAACCAGAATCTTAACTGGATCAGCCATATAAATACAGTGACTACCTTAAACATTAATTCCCTGCACCACCCAGTACAGACTGCTGTAATGTGTACCATCTATAAGATACACTGGAGCAACCTTTTGAAGCTTCTTTGACAGTAGCACTTCCCAAACCTGCAACTTCTACCACCTTGGAGGGCAAGATCAGTAAGCACATTGGAAAGTTACCAACTGCAAGTTCCCCTCCGGGTTGAGCACCATCTGACTTGGAAAAGTATCACTGTTGCTGGGGGGTAAAATCCTTGAACTCCCTCGCAGCACCATGTTTACCTACACTGGATGAACTGCAGCGTCAAGAAAGCAGATTACCATCACCTCCTAAGGATGGGTAACAAATGCTGTCCAGTTATACAGATATCACTGTGCATGTGCAAATAAGCCATAATAAAGTCTAGTTTAATAAGAGATCTTCCCTCTGCTTCCTGTAAAAAAAAAAAATCTTAAATAAATATTCAAGCTATAATGCAAATCGCTCTAGCTCCACAAATTAGTAACTTGCAGACATGCAATGACAGCTAGAGTGAAACTTACGGATGTTACCCTGATGTTATAAGAGTCAGGTTTTGACTACAGTGTTTGGTAGAAATGCTATGATTTACGTTTCACCCAGTATAAATTAAATGGTGGTTGTTGCATTCAATGCAAATAAATTTATAATATGAGGCAAAATCATCACATTTTAAAATCTGTTTTAAAGCACTGTTTTGATATACAAATTAATTCACCCTGCATCACGGATTGTGGGCTTTTGTATTTGGGACTTTCTCCATATCAAAAGCTTGCTGTGGGAAACCAGAAACCTGAGACTGCCTTGCTCTGTTGCACTATTTTTCAGAGCTACTAATGTGTGTTATGGGTATAAGATTGCTGAAACTGGTTGGTGAATTAGATCTTCAGCTGATTTTTCTATTTTACTTTATGAAATTTTAAATCTTGACACTAATTAAACCCAGACTTTTACAGTCTCCTGTTTTCCCGTCGTTGCTAATTCAGGGAGAGAAGGTGCAGTGATAATGTCACTGGACTAGTATCTGTAAAATTAAAAAATCAAATATACTTGTATAACATAACCTTTTAATTCAAGTTGCATACCAGTGTGAAATCGTGATCTTTCTGCAGCAAATAATAGCTACTCTCCTCCAACCTCCTAAGTAATGAAGATTTTTAATTCGGTGTTAACAGTATATTGATTGTGTATTATGGGTGGCACAGTGGTTAGCAATGCTGCCTCACAGCACAAGGGACCTGGGTTCAATTCTTGGCTTGGGTCACTGTCTGTGAGGAGTCTGCACATTCTCTCTGTGTCTGCGTGGGTTTCCTCTGGGTGCTCCAGTTTCCTCCCACAGCCCAAAAGATGTGCAGATTAGGTTGATTAGCCATGTTAAATTCTCCCTCTGTAACCGAACAGGTGCCGGAGTATGGCGACTAGGGATTTTCACAGTAACTTCATTGCAGTGTGAATGTAAGCCTACTTGTGACCAATAAATAAACTTTAACTTTATGTCCTAAATTTGATTTATTTGTAGTCCGGATCAGTTTTCCAGAATTTAAGTTGATGGAGCAACATCAAAACTTTACATTGCCTTTTGAATTGATAAACTTGGTTAATAGGCACAATTAAAGCAAGTTTGTGACCCATGAACAAAAACTATGATGAAAATTGGCTAAGAAACTAGTTGTAGCTGTTTTATATTTGCAGTTCAGTGGTGGTATTCATAAACTTGTCCCTGTGCGATCACCGAGTGCCACCGATGTCCACATACTATTCTGCCTGTGCCCGTGCAGAGGTAGTTGTTTGTACAGTTTGAGGGTTTGTGACACCACCCGGTTGATGGAGATAACTGTACAAGCCACTGCCTTGCCTGGGCCAGAGACCAGCATCACCCAGAAGGGACCAGGAGCTACAGCTTGGATGAATCCGCCGTCTTCAGATGATTAAAGAATTCACTCTTGATAAAGTTGTACAAAGTTTTTTTTTGAGTTAGGAGCTTGTTTGATTTATAGAACATAGAACATAGAACATTACAGCGCAGAACAGGCCCTTCGGCCCACGATGTAGCACCGACCAGTTAAAAAAAAAACTGTGACCCTCCAACCTAAACCAATTTCTTTTCGTCCATGAACCTATCTACGGATCTCTTAAACGCCCCCAAACTAGGCGCATTTACTACTGATGCTGGCAGGGCATTCCAATCCCTCACCACCCTCTGGGTAAAGAACCTACCCCTGACATCGGTTCTATAACTACCCCCCCTCAATTTAAAGCCATGCCCCCTCGTGCTGGATTTCTCCATCAGAGGAAAAAGGCTATCACTATCCACCCTATCTAAACCTCTAATCATCTTATATGTTTCAATAAGATCCCCTCTTAGCCGCCGCCTTTCCAGCGAAAACAATCCCAAATCCCTCAGCCTCTCCTCATAGGATCTCCCCTCCATACCAGGCAACATCCTGGTAAACCTCCTCTGCACCCTCTCCAAAGCCTCCACATCCTTCCTGTAATGTGGGGACCAGAACTGCACACAGTACTCCAAGTGCGGCCGCACCAGAGTTGTGTACAGTTGCAACATAACGCTACGACTCCTAAATTCAATCCCCCTACCAATAAACGCCAAGACACCATATGCCTTCTTAACAACCTTATCTACTTGATTCCCAACTTTCAGGGATCTATGCACACATACACCTAGATCCCTCTGCTCCTCCACACTATTCAAAGTCCTCCCGTTAGCCCTATACTCAACACATCTGTTATTCCTACCAAAGTGAATTACCTCACACTTCTCCGCATTAAACTCCATCCGCCACCTCTCGACCCAACTTTGCAACCTGTCTAAGTCTTCCTGCAAACTACGACACCCTTCCTCACTGTCTACCACACCACCGACTTTGGTGTCATCAGCAAATTTGCTAATCCACCCAACTATACCCTCATCCAGATCATTAATAAATATTACAAACAGCAGTGGCCCCAAAACAGATCCCTGAGGTACACCACTTGTAACCGCACTCCATGATGAATATTTACTATCAACCACCACCCTCTGTTTCCTATCCGCTAGCCAATTCCTGATCCAATTTCCTAGATCACCCCCAATCCCATACATCTGCATTTTCTGCAGAAGCCTACCATGGTGAACCTTATCAAACGCCTTACTAAAATCCATATATACCACGTCCACTGCCTTGCCCCCATCCACCTCCTTGGTCACTTTCTCAAAAAACTCAATAAGGTTAGTAAGGCACGACCTACCTGCCACAAAACCATGCTGACTATCACCTATCAATTCATTACTCTCCAAATAACTATAAATCCTATCCCTTATAATTTTTTCCAACATCTTGCCGACAACAGAAGTGAGACTCACCGGTCTATAATTCCCGGGGAAGTCTCTGTTCCCCTTCTTAAACAGTGGGACAACATTCGCTAACCTCCAATCTTCTGGTACTATACCAGAGGCCAACGACGACCTGAAGATCAGAGCCAGAGGCTCTGCAATCACTTCTCTTGCCTCCCAGAGAATCCTTGGATAAATCCCATCCGGACCAGGGGATTTATCTATTTTCAGACCCTCCAGAATATCCTGCACATCCTCCTTATCAACTGTAATACTGTCTATTCTACTCCCTTGCAACCCAGTGTCCTCCTCAGCTATATTCATGTCCCCTTGCGTGAACACCGAAGAGAAATATTGGTTCAATGCTTCACCAATCTCCTCCGGTTCCACACATAACTTCCCTCTGCCATCTATAACTGGCCCTAAACTTGCCCTAACCAACCTTCTGTTCTTGACATACCTATAGAACGCCTTAGGATTCTCTTTAACCCTATCCGCCAAAGTCTTCTCATGTCCCCTTTTAGCCCTTCTAAGCTCGCTCTTCAACTCCCTCTTAGCCAATCTAAAGCTTTCTAGTGCACTACCCGAGTGCTCACGTCTCATCCGAACATAAGCCTCCTTTTTCTTTTTAACCAACAAAGAAACTTTTTTGGTGCACCACGGTTCCCTAGCCCTACCAATTCCTCCTTGCCTGACAGGGACATACCTATCACAGACTCGCAGTAGCTGCTCCTTGAAAAAACTCCACATGTCGGACGTTCCCAGTCCCTGTAATCTCCTAGTCCAACCTATGTTTCCTAATTCTCTCCTAATAGCCTCATAATTACCCTTCCCCCAGCTAAAACCACTGGCCCGAGGTTCATGCCTATCCCTTTCCATCACTAAGGTGAACGTAACCGAATTGTGGTCACTATCACCAAAATGCACACCAACTTCCAAGTCTAGCACCTGGTCTGGCTCATTTCCCAGCACCAGATCCAATATAGCCTCACCTCTAGTTGGCCTGTCTACATACTGAGTCAAAAAACCTTCCTGCACGCTTTGAACAAAAACTGACCCCTCTAACGAGCTAGAGCTATAACAATTCCAGTCAATATTAGTCAAGTTAAAATCCCCCATAACAATTGCCCTATTACTTTCACTCCTAAGCAGGATTGACTCCGCAATCCTTTCCTCAACCTCTCTAGAACTTTTAGGAGGTCTATAAAAGACTCCCAACAGGGTGACCTCTCCTCTCCTATTTCTAATCTCCGCCCATACTACCTCAACAGATAAGTCCTCATCAAACCTCCTCTCTGACACTGTGATACAATCTCTGACCAATAATGCTACCCCTCCCCCTCTTCTACCTCCTTCCCTACTTCGACTAAAACATTTAGCTTGTAAATTTAAATGTTTCATTACAAAAATTAATATTTTAACAATTGTTGAATCATGCAAAGCTGGCATTCCTTTTTATAAAGTAATTATTTAATAGCTTATATTTTGGGGTTTTATTTTCTTCAGAAACTTGTTCCAATAAAAAGTTCAATTAACTGTGGGATAGATAATTGATTAGCCTTGCTGTCAATGCTGGTGGCCAAACGTAACTTGAGCCTTGAAAACACTATCTCAATTTGGGAGGTTCATGATTTTTAAAACATGCATTTGACTGCAACTGAAAATGCCTCAAAGGGAGATCGATTAATGAAAGCTGAGCCTTCCACCTGGAACTACCATTCTATGTGCTATCCCTGTATAATTTATGGTTGTAAATGGAAATCGAAGGTTTTCTGTTCGCTCCATTCCAAATGTAAACAGGCCTACAGTTTATAGGGCTGCAGAAACTGGAAACTGTCCAAAGTAACAACCTTGACTCTTCAGGGCCTTTTGTTTGCTTATCTAAATCGTCACTGCACTCCCCAGTATAATTGTGTGAAGTATTTTGGATGTTTTGACACTGCTGCTGTATAATTGCAAAGATGAATCCCCAACCATAATGAAGAATGTCCAATAACGTTTTGCTTCAAATGGTTTCAGCGATTGACTACTTCACAAAGACCAAATTGTATTCTGCAAATAACCTCCCACCTGTGCCACCACTTCTAGATTAAATGCTGCCTTTAGGATCAAGCAACGTTGTAAACTCCAAGGCAGCCGGGCATTGTTGTGAAACCAGACCCATGCTCTGTGACAGACGCTGCAATCACAGCCATTGTCCTTTGCATCAATATGTACTGATATCACAACCAAAGGCAAGGGTGGCATGGTGGCACAGTGGCACTGCTGCATCACAGCACTAGGGACCTGGTTTTGATTCCTGGCTTGGGTCGCTGTTTGTATGGAGTTTGCACATTCTCCCTGTCTGCGTGTGTTTCCTCTGGGTGCTCCAGGTTCCTCCCAGAGTCAAAGATGTGTGGGTTAGGTTGACTGGCCATGCTAAATAGACCATAGTTTCGGGGGATTAGCAGGATAAAATGCACGGGGTTACGGTGATAGGATGGGTTGATGGGCCGAATGGCCTCCTGTGCTGTAGAGATTCTGTGATTCTAACTTGGAAAGCTACATGGTGATCCTGGAATGATAGATAATGGAGGAAGAATGGCAAGCAGGATGGAGTGACTCCGTTGTAACCATAACTTATTAAAATAAGCAAGGACTGAATAAGTTCAAATGTAGCACCACTCCATTAAAGTCCTTACCTCTGCTGAATTCCTCATGTGCTGAAGAATAAGCCTGAAAGTAAAGTGCATTCTGTCGAACATATGAAATAGGAGCAGAAGTGGCCATTTGGCCCCTCAAACTATTCAATGATACAGTGCATCAAACAGACAAGGAATGCCATGCTCTCATAACGTAAAAAGTTTGCAAATTTCCTAATGAAGTGAAAAATTATCAATGCACAAGCTAGAATATAAAGTGATTTCTTTTCAATTATATACATCCTATCTTGTTTATTTTTAGATACTATCCGGTACTTGTCACTTCATGACAACAAGTACATTAGATACTTCCATGGTCACAGCAAGAGGTAAGTGAATTATTTGTATTTGTCAGCTCTGTTTTGGCTTTTACCATGGGCCTCGCTTCAGTAGTGATCTTATCAGATAATGTTCTGGGCTGAATGTGCATAATGTAATAAGAAAATTTAAATCCCCATTTAGAGCTCTGTCCCTTATAAGCCATGATAATAAATGAACATACCCCCACAACATTGCGTAAGTTGGACTGAATCATAACATGTTGAATGTGTAGGATGTCTTTTTTGTGTCTCCGTTAGGTGGGGGGTTATCTTGTTTTTCTTTTCAAAAGTTCTAACAGTCTTTTAGATACTTGGCCCGTTCTTTACTCATGAGCCTGGACTTTCAGATGTAGCAGTGTTTGACCATAGAGCTATCACTGCCAAGATGGGTTCCACCCTCACTTAATGTCCATTCATGTGTACTTTCTTTCAGTGGGGATCACTAAGCACCCCCCCCCCCCCCCTAAAGTTTTGATAACCGCGAAAGTATTTGCACATTTCAGCACTGTTCGTAGCCAATACTTGTTAAGATACATTTTGCAATAGAGTAAATGTTACATTGCACAGTATTGAGATGTGGGAAATCGTCCTGAAGCTCCTAATGTTCTTCTTTTGTTTTGCATGCTTTAGAGTTGTAGCGTTATGTATGTCTCCTGTGGATGACACCTTCATGTCCAGTTCCTTGGATAAAACTATCAGACTGTGGGACCTCAGATCACCCAATTGTCAAGTATGTTTTATTTGTCTCCTATCTAAATGAGCGGTGATAGTTGTCAGCTTTGGTGGGGGTGGGCAAGTAGTCATGAATGTAGTGTCATCTTGGATCTGGACTCATAACTCTGAGTCAGGAGGTAATTGGTTCAAACTTTGCCCAAGATTTGAGCACGCAATCTAGGCCATTGTTTCAGTGTATTAAATAGGCCGATGCTTTTAAAACCATGTCTCTCTGTTTAGATTGGCACTATGTGAAGAGCTTTTTTATCAATTCAGTACTGAGTTTGAAAATTTCAGGAAAAAGACATGTTGTCAAAGCTTTTCGTCTTGCACTCATCAGGACAATTCATGAAAATATCTGATGTGAAGGGAAAAATTTATACTTCATCAAGTGATTGGTTGACAAGTGGACTCTTGATTGTTAGATGCACTGCCATGGAGAATACACCAGTTAACTGCCAAGCTTTGTTTAAATTCAAACCAGGCAAGTTGAAGCTGATTGTGTCTATTTCAACTGAACAAAATGTGTGTGTTCTTTATGTCTGCAAAGAACAGGACCCTGTGTACTAACATATGTAGCTTCTCTCTCACAACTGCACCACACGTCAAGCCCAACTGCTAATCTTGAATTGGTTGTCGGTGTAATTAAAACCACATAAATGTTATGGCACTGAAAGAGGCCCTTCAGCCTATCATGTCTGGGTTGGCTGTCCATTTTAATCCCACCTTCCAGCACCCAATTTGTAGCCTTGTAGGTTACAGCACTTCAAATATGGATCCAGGTACCTTTTTAAATGAATTGTGTTTCTGCCTCAACCACCAGTCCAGGCAGTGAATTCCAAACACCTACCTGTGTGTGGAAAAAGATTTCCTAATGTCCCCTCTAACCCTTCTACCAATCACCTTTAAATATGTGCTCTGATAATTAACCTCTTTGCAAGGGGAAGCAAGTCTTCCCTCTTTGTCTACTCTATCGAGGTCCCTCATAATTTTGTACACCTCAATCAAGTCACCCTTCGTCATTCTCTGTTTTAAAGAAAATAATCCCAGCCTATCCAATCTTTGCAATTTTCAAGTCTTGGCAGCATTCTTGTAAATCCTCTCTGCACACTCTCCAGAGAAATTATGTCCTTCCTGTGATGTGATCAGAACTGTACACAACTCCAGCTGTGGCCTAACCAGTGTTTTATACCATTGCAGCATTGTATCCGTGCTTTTGTATTCTATACCTCGTGCAAGAAAGGAAAGCATTCCATATGTCTTAACCACCTTATCAATCCATCCTGCCACCTTCAGGGATCTGAGGTTGTTCACTCCATGGTGTCTCATTTCCCCCCTCCCCCTCATAATCCTTGCATTTAATGAATATTTCCTTGCATTTTTTGGCCTGCCAAATTCTTTACCTTGGGTACAGTTGATACTTTACCTGTTGCGAAAAGCTGCTGTTCGATCTGATCCACCAGTCTTTGGAACATATGGCTGATGTGTAGCATCTCACACGTGTGTGATAGGCAGAATGGCTTTTTGGCTTGATGGCGGCATCTTGTTTGTGGCAAATACCGCTTGGTGTTACTGCTGCATGATAACTGTACGTCCCAAAGACTGGCAGATCATATCAAACAGCATGTCCCTTCATCTGTTCACAACAGGCAAAGTACTGACTGTACTCAACCTGCCCATGCTTGCAGAACTCAAAACACGGTGTCCAACATTAGATGTGAATCCGTGATTTAGGCAACATTTGCTAAACATTCAAGTGTGCTAAGAATTACACTAACAGCCAATCCAAGATTATCAGTCAGGCTCACAGTGTGGTGCACTTGCACATGCTAGAAGCACCCCATTAAGACTCGGGGCTCTGTTCTTTGCAGACAGAACATGTACACACAATTGGCATCAGCCATTCTTTGGTTCATTCCCCAAGGTAATGCCTTGACCAATCAGTCAGTCTGCTTGGTTTAACTTTAAGCTAAGCTTTGTAGTTAACTGTCCTCCGATAACTGGTGCATTCTCCGTGGCACTGCCTTTAACAATCAGTCACTTGCCAGCCAATAAGTACTCTCCTGTCTCTTGAAGTATAAATTGTTGTTCCCTTTACATTTGATATGCTTGTGAATTGTCCTGATAAGTGCAAGACAAAAAACTTCATGTCTTTCAGCAATGCTCCTGTTCTGTACTATGGCACGACTACTGAGAATTCCTTAATACTTTACTTATTTCCTGTCTCTACGAAGACGTTGTTTAAGGAAACTTCCAACCCCAAGTTAAAGATAAACGAGGGGACTGGACAAGCACTGCCACTACATTCAATTTTACCAGTGTTTATTTAAAGCTTTTTGATTATGCAATTAAGGGTTCCTCCCTTATTATCAAAATAACTTGCTTTGGTGAGTAGGCAAATGAATACCTGTTACACATGGTCATTACCTGGCTGTACTGTTGCTGTAAGACAAACTCAATGTAAAACTGGTCAACCACAGTATTTGATAGACAAAAAGGTTAACATTTTTAGAGGAAGCTTTCTGTTGAAGGATACATTATATATTGCCTACTTATTCCTCATGAGCTTGATCTGTTGGCATTTTTGCTTTTATTTCAGATTTTCTGCATTCAAAGTTTACTTTGGTGTTGGCAATTAGGATTTGAGCTTGCCCTAATAAAGAATAAAAATAGGTTATATAACAGTATCAGCAATACAAGATTAATTGATAAGCTATATTTATTACCATATTGAAATGATGTGGTGAGAGCGTGTACAGGAAATGAATAATTCCAGGCAAGGCCAAAAAAGCCTTTGACAATTGAAATATTTTGTAAAAGCTGAATAGATCTCCAGAATCGCCCACTTCTTAAACCTTCCTGTTAATCAGGAAGGTTTAATCCTGTTAATCAATGATAAAAACCAAAAGGCCTGCTTACAATCAATGCAGAGAACATTATTTTTAAAAAAACATTTCTTTAAACGTACACTAGCGTTACACTTCAATTAAAGCACAACATCGCTCTAATGTTCGTGTTATCTTCAAATCAAAAGCACTGGGGGTTGAACTATCTGAAGTCTGCAATTCTGTGTAACTACAGTTTCTGCAATGAATACAGAAAATAGCGCATTTAATGTGACTTTAAAAAAAAACTAACACTGTTGCACCTGATATATCTTAAATCTAAACATACTAAAATGGCAAGTCGAGAAAGAGAGTCTGTCCACGTCATGATATTTGAAGAATTGTGACCAATCATTTACCAGCAGTCATGTATCTGGTTGTTGGTACCACAGTATGCAGCCTTGTCATGTGGTATACTTAAAATTTCAATGCATGCCAGATTTTCTCAAGCTAACCCCTTTTACAGCTAGTAGAACAGGACTATAAAGACTTGAACAGAACCTTTGTGACTGCGCGATGCCACAGATGTTGGATATTTGCCTAACGTGAAACAAATCTCCAATCGTGTGCAAT
This sequence comes from Mustelus asterias, assembly GCF_964213995.1. NCBI lineage: Eukaryota > Metazoa > Chordata > Chondrichthyes > Carcharhiniformes > Triakidae > Mustelus > Mustelus asterias. The sequence continues at coordinate 148,366,775 of NC_135803.1, read as the reverse complement.
GCCAATAGAAGCTTGTCTGGTGGAATAAAAATTTCACATGCCTGTTGTAACGTCTGTATTAGCAACAAACTGGTTTGCTTTTTAACTTTGCTTATTCCTTCCCATATGTTTTAGAAAACAGGGAATCTTGACTTGCAGCTATTTATACTCAATGGGGATAAAATATCTACCATACCGATTGTTAGCCTGGCAGAGCTGTGCTTGCATTTGTTCAGTCGTATTCATTCCCTTTGGCTGTACACTAAGTGAAGAAGGATATATGAAGTTGCCAGCTGCTCCTTTTTCACCCCTTACGCGCACACACACACCTTTACTGAACAGGTTTTGGGGTTGGTTTGAAATTCTATAATCAAAAACAAATCTGTCTTTGAAAGTGTTCTGCTTATAAAAGAGAATTTAAGTTTTAAATTTATTAGTGTCACAAGTAGCCTTTAACATTGCAATGAAGTTACTGCAAAAATCCCCTAGTTGCCACCCTCCATCTGTTCAGGTACACTGGGGGAAAATTCAGCATGGCCAATTATGCACCTAACCAGCATGTCTTTCGGACTGTGGGAGGAAACAGGAGCACCTGAAGGAAATCCACTCGGACACTAGGAGAGCAGACAGACAGTGACTCGAGCAGGGAATCGAACCCAGGTCCTTGATGCTGTGAAGCAGCAGTGCTAACCACAGTGCCACCGTGCTGCCCATTTTAATTTGTATAAAGTAAATTGTACTGAATAGCCTGGTTGATTGTTTGCTCTGGCAGCTCTGCCGCACAGCATGTTTAGCAGTACTGCAGTGGGAGAGGTAGTGTGAAGAAATGGCTGGAGCATCTCCATCCTCCCCACACGTGCACACACCCAGCCCCCACTGCCTGGTTTAAGAGGAGGCATGGCAGCCAATCATCAGCTCTCTCGACACACAAAACAGAGTTAGAAAATAGAATGGGGAATATGACATTGAACTTTGACCTTTAATGGGAGGAGTAATGGATTCGTTTATAATTCTTCGCTTGTACTGGTACTCATTTGCTGCTTTTATCATTTGCCAGGGCTTAATGCATCTTCAGGGGAGGCCAACGTGTTCATTTGATCCTGAGGGACTTATATTTGCGGCTGGTGTGAATTCTGAAATAATTAAACTTTATGATCTACGGTCGTTCGACAAGGTAGAGTCTCTTAACCAAACCTTTTGAGTTCCAGCAATTCCTGTGGTGCAGCATCTTCTAAGATTAAGTTCAAATGTATGTAACCAATTTTACTGTGTCGGCAGATAATGTATGCTGCTGCTTATACTTGGGGAATCGAAGTTGCCTCAATCTACCCTTTAGTAGTTCTTGTAATATATTTGCCATCACCTTGGAAGCAAGTCACTTATGTGTGACTTTACTGGGAAATAATTTGTGAACTGAGAAAATAATGGGCAGGCTCACTGCTGTCTTATATCTAGCAAAGTTACACTTTCTTTGAGAGGTATGCAGCTAATGACTGCTTTTAAAGGATGTATATCTTGGTTTGAGTGTGTGTGTGCATAGCTGATCTTCATTTAGACTCTTGTTGGCAGTAAACGTGTATTCCAATTCTCTCCTCTTGAATCCAGTTAGCTTCCACTCAGCATCTCTAATAAGAAAGGCATCATGTAGTCCTGTATCATTTAGAAATTAAGATGGTACTTTGTACTCTATATGGCAACTCCCTCTTAATTCCTCCAACAAAAGGTAGCATTACTTTCAATTACATTTGGCAATATTATACCATCACTGACGTGAGAATCTTAACTGACAGCAAATTATTGGTGTGCTAGGTTTGCAGTTGTGGGACTTGCACTTGCAACAATTATTTCCTCATGGTGCCCACTTGTTTGGAGTGGGCGAGGATGATGAGCTGATAAAACATGCTGCTCCATGGGTAGAAGATGATTGAATTGCTGCTGAGTCAATGATATATATGCACTTGTCAGTGACAAAACAGCTTGGGGAAAGCCTGGGAGTAAAGTGTCCCTTACTTGAGCAGACTGAGGATTGATGATGAACTCAGGAGTCACAAGATTAAGTTTGTAGTTTTTTTTTTAGTTTATTTATTAGTGTCACAAGTAGGATTACGTTAACACTGCAATGAAGTTACTCTGAAAATCCCCTAGTCTCCACACTCTGGTGCCTTTTTGGGTGCACTGAGGAGAATTTGGCATGACCAATGAACCTGTTGTAGGTAAAATAATACCTGAGACCAGTCGTGAGTCAAAGTACAGTGGTTTATTTTCACAATTGTGGAAGAAGTCCGATCCCTAACACGGTCTCCCAGACTTCTTACTGATTACAGGTCAAGAACAATATTTATACATATATTTTCGCCCCATGTCACGTCCTCATCTTCCCACGATTATTGCTGTCTCGACAGTTCCGTCTTTCCCGTGTAACCGTGGCCATCTCAAGGCTGCGAATATCTGTTTTGTCGCCACCTGTGCGTTGTTTATCCATTACACAAGATTATAAGTTTGCATAAACATGTTAACTAAAATACAGGGGCCTATATAACAATTTATATCGATAAGGATGAAATGGTATATAATGAATATATATGAATCTATTGCTATACGATCACAGAAGGCATACATGTCAGCTCCATGTTAAACAAAGGTACATAATATAAAATGGAGTCTAGCTTAGCTGATTCTGCTTAGCTTATACTAGCTGGGAAAATCATACGGTTGTATACAGTTGTACCTCTTATCTGGTTTGGATACATGAAAACAAACTTTACAGACACACATCTCTAAATATTACAGATATCGGGTCTCAATGCTTAAGTGTTACAATGTTCATTAACCCATTCCTGTCTTCAAACCTAATCAGCATGTCTTTCTGTGGGAGGAAACCAGAGCACCTGGAGGAAACCCATGCAGACTCTGCATTGACTGTCACCCAATCCAGGAATCTAACTCTGATCCCTGGCGCTGAGGGGCAGCAGTGCTAATCACTGTGTCACCGTGCCACCCATATCCAGTAAGATTTAAAATTAAACTAGAAACTGAAAGGATTTTCTAACCTTGTTTTGTTAGGGTCCTTTTGCCACATTTAAGATGCAGTATGAACGGACCTGTGAGTGGACAGGATTGAAATTCAGCAACGATGGAAAACTGATGCTTGTGTCTACAAATGGTGGCATGGTCAGGCTCATCGATGCTTTTAAAGGAGCAGTACTGCAAACATTTGGGGTAGGTGGAATTCTTGTGAGCAGAAAGTAAAGTTTTTGCTTGGTTAAAAGGTTTTTCAAAAAAGGTACTTAGCACAACATGAAATGGATACCAACAGCAGAACGTTAGAGATGTACAACAGCAAAAGAAAGCCTAACATTCCTGCCACCAGTTTGCTCTAGCAGTCTCACTGCTTTGTTCTTTCCCGTAGTCCCATATCTTCTATATTGCCTTAAAAGATGCATTGTCATCTGCCTAAATCTTGTGACAAAGTATTCCTCGCTCCAAGAATCTGGCATTAAAAAAAATTCTTGGTGACCATCTGTCACCGATAATTCAAACCAAGGAAATCGTCTTTCCCATCTCACATTGCAAAAACCCTACATCATTTTAAAAGAAAGCTTCTGTAAAACAAAAATTCCTTTGGGCTCCCTCTATTCCAGTCAACTATCTCGAATCCTTGCCCCCTTGGCAGCACTTGACAAATCTACCTTGCACCCTTATCTATGCCGATTTTATAAAACTCAAATTAATATTGGCCTTTTCTTTCATGGCTCTGTTTGTACTTTCAAATGCCAACATTTCTGCTCATCCACACCGTAGCATTTTCCCACAAGTGTAATCCAATACCTTTTGCCAAAATGTATTGCTTCGTATTTATTTGCATTAAATGCTATTTGTTTGTTTCTCAACCCATCTATACCACCCTGTCTGTCCTCCAAGGATTTTACATTTCTCTTTCCCCTAATGTAGTCATGAACAAAATTTCAAATCGTGCTGTTCATGGCAGGTCCAAATCATTTGTGTCCCCCAAGAATCATAGTGAACCCAGAACTGGCCCAGATCATTCCCAAAGCAAAGTCCATTAAACCTAACCCTTCTTTCCCAACTGTTGATGCTGCTACAATTCTTTCATACCATTCACTGGACTTTTCGTGACGAGCTCTTGTAAGGCAGTTTTCCAATTGGATACTTTCTAATAAAAAATTTGTTAACTCTGTCAAACACTATACATTAGCAAATCTTTAGCTGTCTCATACTCATCAGTTCTATTTTAATATATTTTGAGAGTTTTCCCATAGTTACCTAATGGCTCAGTAAGTAGTCTCACAACACCAGGTTAAAGTCCAACAGGTTTATTTGGTAGCACAAGCGTTGCCCCATCAGGTGAGTCTGTCGATATGCGCGATCTGCTTGGAGATCCTCCACTTTGAGCTGGCAGTTTGCGGTGTCGGTGGTAGCCATGATGTGGAGTTGCCGGCGTTGGACTGGGGTAGGCACAGTAAGTAGTCTCAACACCAGGTTAAAGTCCAGCAGGTTTATTTGGTAGCACGAGCTTTCGGAGCGTTGCCCCTTCATCAGGCGACTCACCTAATGAAGGGGCAAAGCTCGTGCTATCAAATAAACCTGTTGAACTTTAACCTGGTGTTGTGAGCCTACTTACTGTGCCTACCCCAGTCCAACGCCGGCAACTCCACATCATGGCTACCACCTAATGGCCATTAGCCTAATTTGATCTGTAGCCCAGGTTGTTCTTTTCCCTTGGAGCACACGAAAGTGTTGATGAGGTTTTATGAAAACAGCATAGTGGCTCATTCATTTTTGGTTACTGCCTCTACTTGCAACTGTAAGCAGTGGGAAATAACTGTTGTCCAATAAGTGGCACAGTAAAGCGTATCCTAACTCTGGGTGCTGCTCTAGAGGAGATTGTACTAGTTTAAAACTAAATACTCTGCTTTAATTTCTCAGTTGGCAGAATGATGACTTTATGCTGAACTATCTTGTTTGATGTTTTAGGGATACAACAACAACAAAGGTATTAGTTTGGAAGCATCATTCACACCAGATTCTCAGTTTGTGATGATAGGTAAGCCTGAGAATACCAGTTGAAGCAGTTTTTACCTCTAAAATACTCCAATATTGTATTGCGGGATTTGACATTTTATTAAATTAGATAGTGCCTTTAAGTTTTATCTTCGCTACAAAACTAAATTATATTGTGTGCATTCATTAAACTTCTCTAGAGTTGCTATTCCAACTTAACCAAGTGTAACTGGATTCCCTCATGAACATTTGCTAATTTATTTTATAGACAACAGACGAGAGAGTTTTAGCTGAATGGGCATCCAATGTTGTAACATGGGTTGGGAGGTGTTTTAAGTTTATTAGTGTCACAATTGGGCTTGCATGACTGCAATGAAGTTACTGTGAAAATCCCTAGTCGCCACACTCCGGCGCTTGCTCGGGTACTCTGAGGGAGAATTTAGCACGGTCAATTCACTGAATCAGCACCTCTTTCGGACTGTCGGAGGAAACTGGAGCACCTGGGCGAAACCCACACAGACACGGGGAGAACGTGCAGACTCTGCACAGACAGTGACCCAAGCCGGGAATTTAACCCAGGTCCCTGGCGCTGAGAGGCTGCAGTGCCACTGTGCCACCATGCTGCCCAAGACACAGTAGGGATGAACAATTATAATCAGATTGGGATGTGATGGGTGATGTCTCACAAGGAACAGTCCTGGGCCCTCCACTTTTTGCCACGTACTTAGATGAAGGAAAAATGTTGTAAATGGTTTGCGATGGCACTGTTAGGTGGCATAGTGAGATACAATATTTACAATTGAGTTAATTTGTATTCCCTTGAGTTTTGAAAGTTGAGGGGTAATCTAATTGACAAATTAAAAATGATGAATAGTTTTGATGATCTAGATACAGGTAAGCTGTGTTCCCTGGTGTGGAAATCCATAAACAAGGAGGTGCAATCTTAAAACTGCAGGAGTCAAATCGGAAAGAATGTGGGACTTCACAAAAGGAGCATAGTGGCGGATTTCTGTTCACGTGCTCCTAAAGCTCTGTTCAAATGCTGCTTATGCAGTATGTTTGTGCCAAAGCTGCTTGCTGTTAATGATTGCTATCATGTAACCAACCACTTCTGCAAACGTGAACAGCAATCTCTTGGGTCACAGTAGCCCACACTCCTTTCTGCAAATGTCTGAATAGCACACACGTTGTGTCCTGACTTGCACAGATGAAATTGCTACTGTGGCAAGGTACAAAAGGTTGGCAAGCGCAAGTGGTACTGTCAGCAGCTTGCCTTACAACAAAGTTCATAGTAGAATATAAGATTGCAGCATGGATCCCATCTACGGCAGTGCAGGAATTTGGTATGACCGTTGGTCTTTTTCTTGAAATAAAGATGGTTTTATTTAAAATTCAGAAATTAAGTTCCCTGCCCCAGAGGTTCCAATAACAATGGAGTCAAATTGCTTTTCTCTCTGTCATTAAGGGGAGGGATGAAAGGGGCAAATTAAAACCAATGTCCTTTTTCACCATGGCAAAGGTGGCCTCATCCTTGGGTCACCATATGTGCTGTAGTGTGATTTATTAGGTGTGATTGAAGGTAATTTAGCTCTTTCAATTCTTTTTTTGGCAAAGACACCGGTGTCTTCCATGCAAATCTATTGTATAATGGTGCTGTTAATGGCAAAAGGCCCAGTGCAATCAAATTGTTTCTCATTGAGTGTTTAACAGACTCAATTTTTCTCCAAACCCCCCTTGATTAAACATGAATTTGGGAAATGTTTTGAGTTGAAGTTTTAAAAAGAATTTGGTCATTAAATTGCACAATTTATGTTTTGGTTTGCAGGATCTGAAGATGGTAAAGTTCATGTGTGGAATGCAGAAAGTGGGTTAAAGGTGGCTGTTTTGGATGGGAAACATACAGGTCCTGTTTCTTGTCTTCAGTTTAATCCCAAGTTTATGACATTTGCCAGTGCGTGTTCAAACATGGTGAGTGTGTATAGTCATTTGTTAGGATAAATTAGGCTGCCACAACTACTTCTCTGCATTTTTAAGATTAGGATTATCCAGGTCTCTTTATAGTTCCTCAGTTGCTGACCCATCAGCTAACTCAGCAATAATCCGTGGAACCTTCCTGGTCTTGAGTTTGACACTGGAGCGCATTTGCTGAATTGATGAGGTGACAAATCGGCACAAGAAAAGTCCTCTTTCCCACGTCTTCCTGGCTGTCGAATGTTGTCAACCACACAAAATTGTAATGAACAGGCTGCCCTGCAACCATCAGTAAATTTGCTTTCTGGCAGCAATTAATTATTAGTGTATGCAACTTTATTTTCTACTTGCTGTTTGCGTGAAGGAAAGTCAATTTGCAAACAACGTGATCCTATTTAAGTTAACTTCTTTTATGTAATAAACCATATGTGCACTGTTTTGTAATAGAACTAGCAAGTCAATGCCGATTGATTTCCAGTCTATGGGCTATTCACCCAGAGGGCGATTGCTAAGGTTCTTTATTTCTATAGTCGTATCTTTATCCTTGTGTTTTATTAATAGTTCAAACGTTTCCTGGTATTTTTTCTGTTGTGCACTAAACTAATTTTCTGTCCAGTAGTTTGCTTTCCTTCTCAGTTAAAGCAATCTTTCAGAAATTTAAATAAAAATAAAGTTTATTAGTCACAAGTAGGCTTACATTAACACTGCAATGAGGTTACTGTGAAAATCCCCAAGTCGCCACACTCCTGCGCCTGTTTGGGTACATGGAGGGAGAATTTAGCCCAGCCAATCCACCTAACCAGCACATCTTTGGACTGTGGGAGGAAACCGGAGCACCCGGAGGAAACCCACGGGGAGAACGTGCAGATTCCGCACAGACAGTGACCCAATCCAGGAATCGAACCCGGGTCCCTGGTGCTATGAGGCTGCAGTGCTAACCACTGTGCTGCTCCGTAAGGGGTCTGGATGTGTCGATATTTGCTGGGACCCACAGGCAAAGTTTGAAAATTCCTAGTGTAAATACTCCCAGCAGTATTATTCAGCATAGGGTTAGACTGGACAGCAATGCATTTGTTCACCCTGGTGTAACATGTTTTACTCAAGTTTCTGAAGTGTTTTAATTTCTTCACAGGCATTTTGGCTACCTACGATTGATGACTGAAGAGAGAGAATTGGGATAGTTTTTAATCGACTGCAATCAGTAATGGACTGAATGCAGAAAGTTGGACCTCCAAGCTTTTCTGGGTCTCTTTCTACAGAGATTGATTTGAACTTGATTTACAGGCTGGCGAGTCAAATCTTTATGCTTGGGCATCATCAGTCATGGTGATGGTTACAGATATTTTCTGTGGAATTCTCATAAGGAAGTAAAAGTCAAGATGGTCTTTTTTTTTGCCCACTCTTCCTACTCATCATGCGGGCTGCAGATTTTGACTCCTCCCTCCAACGTCACTTTTTCTCTTGGGAATGTGCCAACTCCATTTAAAAGTAATTGAATATGCTGGGATTTTTTTTCAGTGCGACCTTGCAAGTTGTGCAGGAATGTGAATGCAGTGCTAGCTGCAAGATAGTGGGGCCAATGTGGCTGGGATTTCATTTCGTATCCCAGCCAAAAATTATGCTATTTGTTCGGTTTGTAAAAAAAGCTGAAGAAAGTGCTTCCATTGTGATGGATGTTAACATGTGAAGAGAATCTTGATTGCATCAGATGGATGGCTGAGCAAAAAACTGACGAGACGTCCAGCTGGGCCAGGCAGCATCTGTGGAGAGAGTAACACGGGCAAGTTTCAGGCTGCAGACTTTTCATCAAAACTATCAACCTGAAATGTTAACTATTCCAGAGAATTCCAGCACCTGCATTATTGTACTTTTGTGAACGGAGTTGAATGATTTACCATTAGTAAACTAAACCTTTCCCTTGCTTGAGTCTTGATCAGAAATATATCCCTGTTACTATATTGTATATTTGTACAGTTCAAAACCTAGTTTCCATTCAGAACTAAGTTTACTTTCTTCAAAATGTTCTTGAGGTATATTTTATGTAAATACAATGGGGTGATTGTGGTTTTTACATTTTTTTTCACTGTTCTGACGCAAGGTATCTGAATTTGCCAAGCTCTGAAATCACACTAAACGCGCACACTTGTAAAATTTGCAGTGTTTATGTTTTTCTTCCTGTCCCCCTCTTTCCTCCATCGCTGTTTTGAGGTATAAAATTGTTCTACAATTTAGAAGAAAATCGCTAGAAAATGTGTTGTGGTGAGTCCTGTTCTGCAACTTAGATTTAAATCCGCTTCTGTAGTTTGGGTGTTTTGATGTGCCAAAGATACATTTCTGCCACAACCAGGAAAGTATTGTTTACTATGCAAAACCTGATTCATTGTGTTCAATAGCTAAAACAACTTTCCTCCCAAAGGAGGTAGGATTATTATTTTTTGTTGTGGGTGGAAGTTAAAACAGAATAAATTGCGACTTTCATCTTTTACAAAGTGTCTCTCCCTTCTAGGAGGGGGCAGTGGGCAGGGATGGGGGGGGGGGCATACACTGAGGTTCAGCAAGCTGCAGTTAGGACCAGTATCTCGCACAAAATACCATTCATGTACAATTCTTTCAGGAGTTAAGTAGGAAGGGGAGAGAGGGAAGGATAAAAATGTTCCTGTTCAGTTGAGCCTCTTGGCAAATTGACTGAGAAATGATGTTGACAGCCCCACAGAAATATTAATGGGCTGGATTATTACAACTTCTTGATCAATCTCTCAGGATTTGGCACGGATTTTCTTCTGTGTGGAGATGGGAAAATAATTTTTGAATTGTGCGTAAAGTTATTTGAAAAATGCAGTTTTACCTCCAGTGATTTTTAATGGTGTGACATGTTCTATTGCCCGTCACAAGCATAGATACCACACCTAAAAACAAGCTACACTATCAATTTTCAACTCCTAAGTTTCAAATGAGTGTCTCAATTTTGACCATTTGTCCTGATGGAAACTTGTAAAGAATTAGACTTTTTGAGTATAAAAATCACCACCTGCTCTTTGTGAATTGAGCTTTTATCTTGAAAGTTATGGACTACAATACAATCTTGGCTAGCATAGTGTTGACAAAGCTCTTTAATGTAATGCTGGAGGTTGTGATGTTTCTTGAGCTTTTTAAACACGTAGACTTGTAAATACAGTATTTCTGTTCAGACAAAAATACTGTGGACAGGATATAATTAAAGGGAACCAATAATTTGTGAAGTCTGGCGATTTAATTTACCAAAGCAATTCTAGGATAAGATAGTGACACCTGAAGCGTTAACCTGCCTTTGTATCTAATGGGCAAGTTAATTTGTGGATATTCTGCCAAAGTGATGTGAAATTAACTGTTTTGTATTTTTTTGATTTCTCAAATTCAACATTTTTAAGTTATGCTTTGTTCAGTGGTCAATTGATTTTTTTTTTATGGTCAAAGAAATAACCTTACTTCTGTTCCCTATCTCCTCCAAGACACCGTAAAATACAAATGACTTTAGGCACATAGTAAGTCTTCAGCTGATCCATCCACCACCTTTACCGACAAGCAAGTGCATTCTGCACAATTACTCTAGGTTAAATAATAGACTGACAGTATTGGAATTCGTGTTGATCCGGGCAGCTGAGGCGGATATAGAATCTCCAAAGGCATTCAGAAAATACCTTGCTGGCTTGACTCCTGAGAATGTCCTGACTTGTATTCTGCTTTACAAACTGCAGCATTCAGTATCTGAGCTCTTGGACCACACGATAGCCAGAGTGGCAGCTAATCATGTACAACATCATGACCACAATCCCTGAAATAGATTAGGGATCTCTTACGGGATATTCTTTATATCGTTAATATTAAATAATTACGAGGCATATCATGTAAGTTCTAATGTGCAGCAGTACTCGAGTCCCAGCGCTGCCCAAAAAGCAGGAATTGATTTCTGGCACATTAAATGTGATATTTCACATATCCTTGCAATAAATTATATTTAATGTATATAGTACCTATAGTAATTAAATAAAGGTCAGTATTAAGGTGTGATATTTAATCTCTGGTCATTTCAGAGCTAATCGTAGTTCCACAAATACTGTAGCCAGCAAGCTTCTGTAGTTTAATTCCCTGTAGTGGTCTTGTTATTTTGTATGACCTGTGGTATATTTAACATTTTATACCGTTCTGTTTGAATAGCAGTGTATTTTTTTTAAGGGAAAAAGCAGCAGTGCATTGTGCCATTTTGAATGTAAAAATGTAGTTTTGTGTTGGGAGAGAATCTGGTGCCTGCCCATCTGCTTCCGAGAAATGTTGGCAGGCATATCCTCACATCTTCCCGTCAAGTTCTTGGCATTAGCCATCATTCTACTCTCTCTCTTGGCACTGAGTATCTACCAGAAGGGACATTCAAAAAGTGGCAAAGCCTTTTAATTTTTTAAAAAATTTGAGCACTGATGATTTTAAAACGGTGACTTGTAACTTCTTGAATATGAAGTTGTCCTCATTTAACTATAAAAGCTGTTGGTTTGCAAGATTTTGTATAAAGCTGTTGCATATTGCTTGTGTATAGATGAGAGACTTGCTTGAATCTCTTGTAAACTGTGTTAAATAAACTGACATATTTCATCAGTGTAGATGTACTCTTCAAATTTTTAAATACCAATTAATGTAAATGAGCAGGACGGATATTTGAAGTAAATAGCTGAAATTGTCCCATTACATGAGGATGGTTTAAAAAATTTGTAAACTCATAATTAGACAGGGAGGCGAGTGTGAATATAAATGTGAGGAAGATTTTTAAAAAAAATGTTCTCCTGGGTTCCTTGGTGTAGAACTTGTCCCAAGTGCTTATTATTCAGGATCAGCTTTGATATATCACTCAAACCATTAAGCCATGAGGTTTTCTTTATCCATTCAGTGTCCGTGTGTCTGCACAGAAAGAGGCCCATCGTGTCTACATCGGCCATCAAGCACCTTTCTCTTGTAATCCCATTTTCTGGCACTTGGTCTGCAGCCTTGTATGTTATGGTGTTCCAAATGCTCATCTAAATGTTGAGAGGGTTCCCCCCCACTAACACCCTTTCAGACAGTGAGTTTAAGATTCCCACCAAGTGGGTGAAAACATTTTCCTTAAATCTCCGACCTGTTACTGTAAATTTGTGCACCTGGTTACTGACCCTTCTACTAAGGGGAAAAGTTTCTTATTTACCCTATCTGTCCTTCATAATTTTGTACACATCAGGTCCCACCTCCGCCTTCTCTGCTCTAAGGAGATCAAACCCAGCCTCTCTTTATAACTGAAATGCTCCAGCCCAGGCAACATCTTGGTGAATCTGCTGTGCACCCTTTTTAGTGCAATCACATTCTTCCTGTAGTGTGACAACCAGAACTGCATTAGCTGTGGCCTAATGAGTGTTTTATACAGCTTCATCATAACCTCCCTGCTCTTATAACCTATGCCTCGGTTAATAAAGACTGTTTTTAACAACCATATCTACTTGCCCTACTGCCTTCAGGAATCTATGGACATGGATCCTGGTTCGCTATACATCCTAGCGTCCTGCATTCATTGTGTAATCCCTTAGCTTGTTAGTCCTCCCAAAATGCTGCATAATGTTTTTAAGGGTTAAATTCCATTTGCCACTGTTCTGCCTACCTGACCAGCCTGTCTATATCGCCATGTAATCCTAAGGCTTTTCTCCTTGCTATTTAGCACACCGATTTTTGTGCCATCTGTAAATTTGCTGGTCATTCGTTCCTGCCGCCTCCCAACCCGCCCCCCCCCCCCCAAACTCCAACATTGTAGATCATTAATGTACACAACAAAAACAGCAAGGGACTCAGCACTGTTCTCTATGATGCACCACTGGACACAGGCTTCCAGTCACAAGAACAGCCTTTGACCAATACCCTCTGTCTCCTGCCACTAAGCCAACTTTGGATCCAAATTGTCCTGGATCCCATGAGTTACCACCTTCACCAGTCTCTGCCATGTGGGATCTTGTCAAAAGCCTTACTGAAGTCCATATAGACTTCATCAACTGCGCTGCCCTCATTTACACACCTGGTCACCTTGCAAAATTCAATCAAATTTGCTTGACATGATTTGCCCTTGGCAAAGTCATGTTGACTATCCTTAATTCTGTCCCTCAGAATTTTTCTAATAATTTCCCTACTGCTAATTGTTAGACTAACTGGCATATAGTTACATGGTTTTTCCTTACTCCCCTTCTTGAATAATGGTATCACATTCCTTGTGCTCAGAGGGAATTTGAAAATTAGCGTCAGAGCTCCTGTAATCCCCTTCCGTCTTTCATCTGGGTCTGGGGTTTTATCCAATTTTAATCCTGCTAAAAGCGCTAGCACTTCCTCTCCCTCAATGCTAACCTGTTCATTTATTTCACAGACCCCTGTTTGCTCCTAATTTCTTCGCTCCTAATTCCTGCACTTGCTATTCTCTGGAGCATCAACTGTTTCCAGTGTCCTATACAAGCCTTTTTTCCTTATCCAGTCCTGTATTTGCCTTGACATCCAAGGTTCTCTGGACCTTTTGGTCCCATCCTTCACGGCTTTATACTTTGTATTTCCTTTCTGAACAGCTCCCACAGCTCTGGTGTGGGTTTTCCTACAAGTAGTTGCTCCCAGTCCATTTTGATCAGATCATGTCTTACCCTATTAAAATCAACCCCACCCCACCCCCGCTGTAATTCAGAATCTTTCATTTCAGTCCATCTTTGTACTTTACTATAGCTACTCTATTATGGTTACTATCACCACAGTGCTCCTCTACTCACAGATCTACCACCTGTCCAACTTCATTCCCTAAAATTAGGTAAAGTACAGCCCTCTCTCTTGTACAACTCTCTATGCGCTGGCTCAAAGAACTCTCCTGGATGCACTTCAAGAATTCAGGCCCTCCTAAGATATGTTATAAAGCCAGACTGGGCCCCAACAATTTTTCATTTTGGCAAATCAAAACATCGCAGTTTAAATATATCTCTAACAAAATGAAACCGTTTAACTCAACTGTTGGGACATTTAAACATAGAATCATGAAATCCCTACTGTGCAGAAGGAGGCCATTTGTCCATGGAGTCTGCATCAACAATAATCCCACCCAGGCCCTATCCCCATAATCCCACATATTTACCCTACTAATCCCCCGAAGGAGCAATTTAGCATAGTCAATCAACCTAACCCACACATCTTGGGAGTGTGGGAGGAAACCGGAGCACCTGGAGAAAACCCACACAGACATGGGGAGAACGTGCAGACTCCACACAAGACAGTGAGTAACCTGAAGCTGGAATTGAACCTAGGTCCCTGGTGCTGTGGGGCAGCAGTGCTAACACTGCCACCATGCTGCTCCAAACATGAGAAGAAACAAACTTCTAACTATTCCGTTCCAACTAAGCAATATTTCTCTTATAGACTTAACCCCTGCTTGGTAGCAAATCTAGGCATACTTGCTTTCACCTTTGTTAACAGTTTTGGAGCTTCCCGAGAAGTTTTGTAGAGAGAGAGATCTGCTTGTAGGCTGTTACCTTTAAGCCGCCCTCTCCAGCAACTGGACTCAAAGTTGTTTTTCTTAGTTACAGATCTAGCTCCTCCCATTTCTAATATCGCAGGACTATATGACCCTGTATACCTAACTCACCTTTTCATTCCTTTAATCGAGAGAACATTCCAAGGGTGGTCCTCTTTGGTAAACAAAAACTCATTAACCCTTCTGCTAAATAAACACTTACATGCCCAAAATGAGTAATTATTCTGCTTTCCAGCATCTTGCTGTATTCCTTCCAAACTAACTGACTGCTTGTAACAAAACACTGCATCTTAAAACAGTTCCCCCCTTAAACATAAAATATATCAATAGGACACAGGCCAGGGAGAAAGTTGGTGTGGATGGGATTTGGTGGGTCGGGTTTGGGGAGGCAGACTGATTCAGGCCCGCAGCTTGGAGGTAGGGGAATGGAGGGGGGCATCCTGTGGGGTTAGGAATATGTTTGTTGGGGGGGGGGGTTCCCCGTGCTGGGCTTGGTCTGGGTGTTTAAAACAGTTACGCTGAAGGTAGAAGTTGCTTTGTTTCTTCTTGCATTTTCAGAGTAACTGTTGGTGTAAATCTGGCAGAATCATCGAAAGTTTAGTGACTTAAGTCACTTTGTCAGATGGTTCCCAGCCCAGTGCAATTCTCCAGGAGAAGTTTTTTTTAAAAAGCTTATTTATTGGCGTCACAAGGAGGCTTACATTAACGCTACAATGAAGTTACTGTGAAAATCCCCTAGTCGCCACACTCCGGCACCTGTTCGGGTTACACTGAGGGAGAATTTACCACGGCCAATTCACCTAACCAGCACGTCCTTCGGACTGTGGGAGGAAACCGGAGCACCCAGAGGAAACCCACACAGACACGGAAAGAACATGCAAACTCCACACAGACAATCTCTCTCAAGCCAGGAATGGAACCTGGGCCACTGGCGTTGTGAGGCAGCAATGCTAACCACTGTGCCACCGCGCTGTCCATAGAAGTTAGCCCTTCTGGACAATTGCGAGTTAAACCCTTAACTGGAAACCTAGGTCTATGGTGTCCTTCTGTGACTCGCTGCCCATGCCAAAATGGTTTAACAGAATTTTTAAAAAAAATCTGCTTAAAATTTGCACGTATCTTTTAAGGGACAGGAAATAAAAGGACGTAATCTTAAATAATCTGTGAGGCAGATATAGGTGCTGTGCTGTGCGCTGGAGCTTTTTTCTGTATTCAGTAGCATCTGGGGGGGGGGTGTTTTAAGACCATTTTGTTGGCCAGCAGATGTCTCCAGATCTTGGCTCAAGGCGGGGAATGTTTTGCTGCCTTTGTTTCCCTCCCCCAAAGGATTTATTTGGCTCATGTTTATTGGACAGGTTGAAGTCAAACTTAATCCATGCACCTAGACTGAGCAATTCATTGCACAGTGTGCTGCAACCATCTGGCCTTCACACGTTGGAAGATGCATCAGAAATAACAATGGCATTAGGGTAAAAACACAAAACATATTTAATTAATCACACTCTATCACCTTCTGTTAAGTCTGTACTTCATATTCAAAGAATGATTACTAAAAAAATCTCTTGTACAGTAAGTCCCTATTTTAAATTGCTCTGGGTTCAGTTGTGATGTGGAGTTGCCGGCGTTGGACTGGGGTAAGCACAGTAAGTAATCTCAACACCAGGTTAAAGTCCGACAGGTTTATTTGGTAGCACAAGCTTGATCACTCACCTGATGAAGGGACAACGTTCCAAAAGCTCGTGCCACCAAATAAACCTGTCGGACTTTAACCTGGCGTTGTGAGACTACTTATTGTGATTTAAGTTGATGCTTTAACATCAAGCAGTTAACATAGAACAATACAGCACAGGAACAGGCCCTTCGGCCCACCAAGCCTGTGTCTGTATCCCTCTATTCCCCATCTGTTCACATATTGCCCATCCCCAGTTGCCTCAGGGCAGTTGAGAGTCAACCACATTGCTGTGGCTCTGGAGTCACATGTAGGCCAGACCAGGCAAGAATGGTAGATTTCCTTCCCTAAAGGACATTCATGAACCAGATGGGTTTTTCCGACAATTGACAATGGTTTCATGGTCATCAGTAGATTCTTGCAAGTTTCATTTTGAAGTCAATTAGTTCTGGATCTGATGCAAGACTGCATAATCAGATTGCCATTTTGGAGAGACCTCTGCCATTCCCTATTCTTCCCCCCCCCCCTCCCCCAACGCTCCAAACCCTTCAGTTCACAGCCTCTGACCCTCCCCTCTTGCCCCATACTTCCCAGCTTGTGGCCTCTGCTTTCTGTGACCCTCTCCTTCACCCAAAATTCTCCAGTTTGTGGTCTTTGCCACTGCCTGATCCTCCCTGTATTTAAGTATTTAATTCGTTTTTACCATTTGAAGCTGTGATGGCCTAGTGGTATTATCACTATTCCAGGAAACTCAGCTAATGTTCTGGGGACCTGGGTTCGAATCCCGCCACGGCAGATGGTGAAATTTGAATTCAATAAAAAATATCTGGAATTAAGGAAACTACTGATGACCATGAAACCATTGTTGATGTTGAAAAAACCCATCTGGTTCACTAATGTCTTTCAGGGGAGGAAATCTACCATCCTTACCTGGTCTGGACTACATGTGACTCCAGAGCCACAGCAATGTGGTTGACTCTCAACTGCCCTCAGGCAACTGGGGATGGGCAATAAATGCTGGCCAGCCAGCAACACCCATGTCCCATTAATGAATTTAAAAAATGATCGGTTAAGCCTTTTCTAACTGGTGATGTAATATTTGGCAGGTAATAATTGTATTCAATCTTATTCCTAGTTAGTGAACAAATCCAATTCCAATCTTACGGCCCATTGCGATGAAGGAGGGCCATTCATGCAGCCCACTCACTCGCCCTTCCCTGTTCCAGACCCCCCAGCCCACACCCTGTGCTACCCCCTGACCTTCCCTCTCCCTACCAACCTTTGAGTTTGCAACTTCCACCTTGCACGTTCTCCTGCTTCTATCCACCGATCTCCAGCATCTAACACTCATGGTAAGAATTCAGGAGAGGGTAATGGGAGAGGTCACGAACCAGAGGGTTGGCAGCAAGAGAGAGGGTCGGGGAAGCGGGATGTGTGGCGAGCGGGAATCTCAGCAAGCAGGAGGTAAATAGCTTCCTTCATAATAGATTCCAGCACTTTCCCAACAACTGGATGTTGGACTAACTACCCTGTAGTTCACGGTTATAACTTTTAAAATAAAAGTGATTTCACTTACCAATATAGGAATTTAATATTGCAAGTCATAGGGTTTGATGCATTTTCCAATGGTCCTATAGAACCTGACTGCAGATTTTAATGAGAAAATCTGATTCACTAAAGATTGTTCCTTTCAAGAATGAAACCACAACTTTAAGTGAGGACTTGCTGCATTGAGCAAATTTAATTAATACACCAAAAATAGTGATTATATTTTTGAAGTGCAATGAATAACCAAATAATGGAGATAGTCATGGATGTCAAGAAGCATAGTGGAGGACATGCCCCTGTCTACATCAATGGGGACAAAGTGGAAATGGCCAAGAGCTTCAAGTTTTTAAATGTCCAGATCACCAACAACCTGTCCTCATCTCTCCATGCCGACACTATAGTTAAGAAAGCCCATCAACACCTCTACTTTCTCAGGAGACTAAGGAAATTCAGCATGTCCACTACAACTCTCACCAACTTTTACAGATGCACTATAGAAAGCATTCTTTCCGGATGTATCACAGTTTGGTATGGCTCCTGCTCTGCCCAAGACCGCAAGGAACTACACAGGGTTGTGAACGTAGCCCAGTCCCGTCACGCAAACCAGTTTCCCATCCATTGACTCCGTCTACTCTTTCCGCTGCTTGGAAAAGCAGCCAGCATAATTAAGGACCCCACGCACCCCGGACATTCTCTCTTCTACCTTCTGCTGTCGGGGAAAAGATACAAAAGTCTGAGGTCACGTACCAACTGACTCAAGGACAGCTTCTTCCATGCCGCTGTCAGACTTTTGAATGGACCTACCTCGTATTAAGTTGATCTTTCTCTACGCCCTAGCTATGACTGTAACACTACATGCTGCACTCTCATTTCCTTCTCTATGAATGGTATGCTTCATCTGTATAGTGCACAAGAAACAATACTTTCCACTGTGACAATAATAAATTAAATCAAATCAAATACTTCATATTATGCTCCATTTGCCACTCACCTAACCTATCCAATAGCTGTTTTCAGCCTCTGTGTCCTCCCCATAACTTGCTGTACCACCACCAAGGCCATGGAGACTTCAGCCACTTTGTCTTAAAAGTGTAATGTATACAATGAGCACCAGGTGGTGCTATACAACCAGGATGAGAAAATGCTGACTATATAAAAACTCCAGGAGGGAACAGTTCAGAAATGCTTTCAGTAATTATCAAAATTTAATGTAGAAAATTTAGAAGCAAGCAGGGAAAGGTCTTCTGCACTACTCTCCTCTCCTGCACCCTCTCCTTTCCTTCTCCTCTATGTACTCTATACTCTATGAAGGGTATGCTTTGTATAGCGCACAAAAAACAATACTTTTTACTGTATCCCAATACAAGTGACAATAATAAATCAAAATCTTCACAGGAGCAATATCAACAAATAAGAATATTTTAAGTTAATGTCCACATAGGTGATTATGCATATATATATATATATGTGGAGACGCCGGCGTTGGACTGGGGTAAACACAGTAAGGAGTCTAACAACACCAGGTTAAAGTCCAACAGGTTTATTTGGTAGCAAGTGGCGTTTGCTACCAAATAAACCTGTTGGACTTTAACCTGGTGTTGTTAGACTCCTTACTGTATATATATATATATATATGCACAGTGTAAGATTTATTGATTCTCTCAATTTTATGTACCTGGATGCGGTTTCTTATTCATCACTATCTCAGCAAATCGTGTAACTTATCCCTTTACATTTGGGAAGGATGTCATTCTTGTTCTGCTAGTCCGTGTGTGTCATAATGAAGAGCACCAGAATGTCCCAGAATCAGTACATCTGTTTTTATTTATTAATGGGCTATTGGCAAAGCCAGCATTTATTGCCCATCCCTAATCAGCCCTGAAGGTGGCAGTGTTGAGTCACCTTCTTGAGAAGAGTTGTTTGGCAGGCCTATTCATAGTGCAATGAAGGGTCAAGACATATAGGCCAGGCTGTGAGCATGGACAGCAGATTTCCTTCCTGAGGGGAATTTGCAGGTGGTGTTTCTGTGGCCCTTGTCCTTCTAGATGGTGGTAGTCGGAGCTTTGGTGAGTTGCTGCAATGCATCTTGTGGACGGTACACACTGCTGCCAGTGTGGCAGTGGTAGGGGAAGTGACTGTTTAGGGTGGTGGATGCAGTGCCAATCAAATGGGCTGCTTTTTCCTGGAAGATTTTGAGCTTCTTGAGTGTTGTTGGAGGTGCACTCATCCAGGCAAATGGAGAGTATTCCATCACACTCCTGACTTGAGCTTTGTAGATGGCAGACAGGTTTGGGGGGGGGGGGGGGGGGGCGATGGTTAGGAGTTGAGTTACTCGCCGCAGAGTTCCCAACCTCTGACCTGCTCTGGTAGCCACAGTATTTATGTGGCCGTTCAATTCAGTTTCTGGTCATTGGTAACCCCCAGGATGTTGATAGTGGGGGATTCAGCACTGGTGATACCATTGAATGTCAAGGGGGAGATATTCTCTCATCTTGTTCCTCCCCCCACCCCCCTCTCCCTGGCTGCCAGTGAGAAAAGAGATTCCTTCCAATTGTACAGCAGTACAGGAAAGAGATAGAGAATCTGGTGAACTGGTGGAACCACAATAATCTCTCCCTCAATGTCAACAAAACAAAGGAGATCGTCATTGACTTCAGGAAGCGAAAGGAGAACATGCTCCTGTCTACATCAATGGGGACGAAGTACAAAGGGTCGAGAGCTTCACGTTTTTAGGTGTCCAAATCACCAACAAACTCTCCTGGTTTCCCCCCGCCCCCCCCATGCCGACACTATAGATAAGAAAGCCCCACCAATGCCTCTACTTTCTCAGAAGACTAAGGAAATTTGGCATGTCAGCTACGACTCTCACCAACTTTTACAGATGCACCATAGAAAGCATTCTTTCTGGTTGTATCACAGCTTGGTATGGCTCCTGCTCTGCCCAAGACCGCAAGAAACTACAAAGGATCATGTCTGAAACCCAGTCCATCACTCAAACCAACCTTCCACCCATTTGCACTATCTACATTTCCCACTGCCTCGGAAAAGCCAAAAGCATAATCAAGGACTCCACATACCCCGGACATTCTCTCTTCCACCTTCTTTCGTCGGGAAAAAGATACAAAAGTCTGAGGTCACGTACCAACCGACTCAAGAACAGCTTCTTCCCTGCTGCTTTTGAATGGACCTACCTCGCACTAAGTTGATCTTTCTCTGCACCCTAGCTATGACTGTAACACTACATTCTGCACTCTCTCCTTTCCTTCTCTATGAACGGTATGCATTGTCTGTATATCGCGCAAGAAACAATACTTTTCACTGTAAACTAATACATGTGACAATAATAAATCAAATTGATTTGCTCCCCTGGTGGCAACAAATATATAAGAGTTCCTTTAACACAGTAAAACACCCCAAAGCCACATAAAGGGAATATCAGCACAGCTGTGCAAAACCTTAGCCCAAAGAGCAGCTTAAAGGAGAGGATTTTACCTGGCACTTTCCAGAGCTCCATCTCTCATTTCTATTACCAGATCCCAAAAGTTTTTTAATTTAAATTATTATAAACCCCATACACAATTAAAACATTTACAAATGGCATTAGAATATTCCATCATATGGCATCTGAAAGTTACAGAGGTAAGTACTCTCAGCTTAAGCGTGGCACAGTGAGTTTCTGGACTTACATTCTATAGGTCTAAACTGCAAGGATGCACAATAGTAAATTCGACACACACCAGAGAAGGAAAATGCTTTTATATTTATTGAGGAACACGATAGAAATCCAGATAAGTACAGTACATTTATGAGGCTGAGATTTAGTAAACCTTCAAAAGCTGCCCTTGAACTAATAAATAAATCTTAAAACTTTTAGTGTCATAAGTAGGCTTACATTAACACTGCAATGAAGTTACTGTGAAAATCCCCTAGTCGCCACATTCCGCTGCCTGTGCGGGTACACTGAGGGAGAATTTAGCATGGCCAATGCACCTAGCCAGCACGTCTTTCGGACTGTGGGAGGAAACCGGAGCACCCGGAGGAAATCCACGCAGACACGGTGAGAATGTGCAAACTCCACACAGACAGTGACCCAAGCCGGGAATCAAACCCAGGTCCCTGGTGCTGTGAGGCAGCAGTGCTCACTGACCACTGTGCCACCCCAACTCCCCCGGGTTTCGCTCACGTATTCCTTGAAATGTTTGTAAAAGAGAGTGGCAGGGATCCCCATAACTGCATACGTCCCATCTCCAAAACTGGGTTAGCACAGCCGCTCTGGCAGAGTTATGACAGATGATGGAGAGAATCTCTGCAGAAACTCAGCCTTTCCCTCCTTTCGATTCCTGCTGGAATATTTTGATTTAAAAACACAGAAATAAAGTGCTTAACAGCTCAACGTAACATCTCAAATGTTCCTAAATGGCATCAATTAGTCAGAAAACAATCTTTGCTGATCATGGAGCTGTCGCGGGCGAAGTCGAGATGTCCTCTGTAGATTTCTGATGCCTTTGGTGTTTAGTTCAGTTCAGGCATCGACAATGGCTCCGTGGGTCGATGGATTTTTAAAGTCTCATTATAATTGTGGACACTTTTGCTTCAGTCCTTTTTGTTATATAAAACGTAAGAAAATCAACTGCCCTTCAATATTTGTACATAGAACCAAAGATGGATATGAGAAGGTGGCATAGGGTGGGAGATATGAAAATGGCAAAACATTTGTCCCCTCATCAACACATTAATATACTCTCTTTCCCCAGGGCTGGGTCTTTCCAAGTACATATGTTTATCTTCGATACCAATATCTCTGTAACCCTTCAATCTGTGTCAATTAGCAATGTCTTTATTTGAAAAAAAAAAAGAGTCCTCATTTTGTATTTTAGTTGGTATTCAGTAACTGGAAGTCCCACGTGCTCTGCCACCATATCACATGATGTGGAGATGCCGGCGTTGAACCGAATAAACCTGCTGGACTTTAACCTGGTGTTGAGAGACTACTTACTGTACAATATCTCAATGAGTGAAAGGAAAGATAGGGGACCCATTGACCCCACGTTGCTCAAACTCGTCCCTCTGACTCAAGTTGGTCAATGGCATAAATTGACACCCAGGGGAGAGGCCACCCAAAATGGGACTTGTGTTGGGAACCAGGAGATGTACAGGAATGCAGCGAGATGTTTGTCCCTTTTAGGTTGGGAATAGTACACGTCAGTGGCTGAAAACCCAAATACTTGCCACACAAACCGCTCCCTCACTGAAGGAACATTTTGTAAAAAAGGAAAAGCTCCTCGCTTGGTGCTGAAACATTAAATGGATGAACAGAACTGGTCACTTCTCTGGTGCAGCTTCCCGTCAACACCCATCCATCTAACTTGTGGAATTGCTCAGGGTGAGAAGTGGTCGGTAACTCGGGTCCACACAAACACACGATGGTTTCCCACTTCGACCTGCGGCAATTCTCAATTCCACCTTGGACACAGCTTTAAGCTCGGAACACTCAAGGTCGGTGGGAAGCTGCGGAAACTGTGCGGCCCTCTTCGAACCAAGACTTACACCATGTCTGCTACGTTAAGCAACGGTATCACAAATACCGATATGTCATCGAAAGAGGCGTAGTTGCCATCTTCCAGTTTCCATTCGTTGTCTTGTAGCGTTCCTTTTGCCTTATTTACAAGGCACTGGGCCAGCATGGTGTATCTGGAGAAATAAAGATGGGTTATGTACAACTTAAAAATTTCCTTTCCTTCATTCAGCCATCATTTCCTCAGTGTAATTACCATTCATCACCCGTGATATTTGACCAGCTTGGGGTATACATGTGATTAGGCAAAGGAAAGGTTAACACTGCTGCCTCAACTCCAGAGACCTGGGTTCGATTCTGACCGTGGGTGACTGTGGAGTCTACACGTTCTCCCCGTGTCTGCGGGGGGTTTCCTCCAGGTGCACCAGTTCCCTCCCACACTCCAAAGATGTGCAGGATGGGTTGGTTGGCCTTGCTAAATTGTCCCTTAGCATCCAAAGATGTGCAGGTTAGGTGGATTGGCTATGCTAAATTGCCTCTTAGTGTGTAGATTAGGTGGATTAACCATGGCAAATGCACAGGCGGGGTGGGGAGGGGTGGTAAGATGCTCTGTTGGAGAGTCGGTGTGGACTTGATGGGCCGAATAGCCTCTTTCTGCATTGTAGAGATTCTATGGTTCTATAGATTCTATGGCAAGGTAAAGTCCCAGGTGACCATAGGCTGTGATAGGTGGCGAGGATCACCACACCTCAGGCAAGGGGCAAGGTTGAGAAGGCAGGGCCTTCATGAATAACCTCAGTGGGTCTGGGAATTGAACCCGCGCTATTGGCGCCACTCCGCATCACGACCCAGCCGTCCAGCCAACTGAGCTAAACTGACCCCCTAGCTAAGCCTCAACTGCGGGGTGTCTTGACAAGTACATGAATAGGATGGGAATAGAGGGATATGATCCCTGGAAGGGTAGGGGGTTTTAGTTCAGGCGGGTAGCATGTTTGGCGCAAGCTTGGAGGGCCGAAGGGCCTGTTCCTGTGCTGTAATTTTCTTTGGATACTTTCAAGAGGTTTCACTGAATAAATAATCAGAAATAATACTCCAGCTGATTTTCCCCTCTGTATCTCAGATAGATATCAGTTAACACCAGTGCCCCCTTTCTGCTAGTCTAGTACAGACAGGGAACTGAACTTTGGGCCTTCTGGTCTGTAGTGGACACGGTGCCTTTATCAACAAATGCATTGGTGCAGCAACAAGTCGAATTCATATCAGATCTCGGAGTTTGACAGCACGCATCATCTTTTCACGTTGCCGTTTATTAAATATGTCGCACGAGGGTGAGCAGAACACACAAATGTGAGGAAAACAGAATGAACAGACAAGGAGCATCCTTTACCTGCGTGGATTATGTTTCTCATCTTCCAAAAATCTCTGGCTGATGTCTGCCACTTCCTTATTAGACATGACATCCC
Source organism: Mustelus asterias (assembly GCF_964213995.1). NCBI lineage: Eukaryota > Metazoa > Chordata > Chondrichthyes > Carcharhiniformes > Triakidae > Mustelus > Mustelus asterias. The sequence goes on along the minus strand of NC_135803.1, from coordinate 148,342,065 downwards.
ATAATCCATCGGTGGCCATTACGAGAACATCATTTTGCCCAAATTCATGTTGTCCCAGGTCAAAGATTGTCACCTTTTTAAAAAAAAAAGTAGGAAGAAGCCTTGAAGATACATCTGACATTTATGATTCTGGTTACTGACAAACTTATTGAATAATTTAAATGTAGAAGTTTATTTTGGTATTTAGCTTCATGTACATGGGGAGAGCTGCACTGAGAGAATACCACATACTTTATTATCCCTCATGCACTGTCAGAATACCACATACATATCCCTCAAATCAACATTAAAAAACAGATTCCAGGTCAGTAAATCTGAAATCCAAACATATCTAAAAACCACATTTTTGATAACCTCATCGACCTTTAGCACGGGAAGTCCTTGATCCGAGAGGACATGAACTGTGCCGACCGCCCCTGACTAATGAAGTCTAGTTGTTCCGTCTGCACTCGCGACAAATCTATATGTGGTATCCGCAAACTAAAATGATCCAAAATATGAGACGATAAGATACTCGGTCTGTGCAAGTCATTATCACAAAATCACAGAATTGTGGAAGGAGGCCATTTGGCCCATCATGTCTGCACCAGCTCTCCAAATGAGCACATGACTTAGTGCCATTCCCCTGCACATTAGAGGATTGTTTCTATTCGAGTAACGTCCTCTTGAATGCCTCGATTGAATCTGCCTCCACTGCACTTCCAGGCAGTGCGTTCCTGAAATGCTCTTGGCGTTGAAAACGTTCGCTCTCGCGTCACATTTGCTTCTTTTGCAAATCACTTCAAATCTGTGCCCTCTCGTTCTTGATCCTTTCACAAGCAGGAATGATTTCTCCCCATTTACTCTGTCCAGCTCTATCATATCCCCTCTTAGCCTTCTTCTCTCCAAGGAGAACAGTCCCAACCTCTCCAATCTATCCTCATAACTGAAGTTTCTCATCCCTAGAACCATTCTTGCAAACCTCTCCTGCACTCGCTCCAATGTGTTCACATCCTTCCTATAGTGCGGCAGCCAGAACTGTACACAATATTTCATCTGAGGTCTAGCTCGTGTCTTGTACAAGTTCTGATTGCTGTTTATGGGAGTTTGCTGTGCATAAGCTGGCTGCTGGATTTCCTACAATAGTGACTACTATGATGATACAGATAAATATATATAGAGTTTAAGAGGAATGTTTTAAAATTTAGCCTTATGCTACAGGCAGTCAGCATGTTTGGAAGCAAAGCATTCCAGCATTGCAAGTATTTATTTTAAGTAGAGTTAATGGACTTTTGTTTACTTAAGTTCCTCTGGGATTTCTGATAAGAGTGATCGACAGGGTCATATGATGATGTGGTTAATGCACAGAGCAGGGTCTGTATCAGAGAGAGAGGGAGGCTTTTGCAGTTCAAGCATTAACCTGGGCCTGTGGTCTACTGATATCACCGCCAAGTCATCATTGTCTCTAAATTTATTCCTTGCGCATCCTCAGCCTCACTGGCAACAATGAGTCCACTCACTTCATAGAAATCATAGAAACCCTACAGTACAGAAAGAGGCCATTCGGTCCATCGAGTCTGCACCGACCACAATCCCACCCAGGCCCTGCCCCCATATCCCTACATATTTTACCCACGAATCCCTCTAATCTACACATCTCAGGACACTAAGGGGCAATTTTAGCATGGCCAATCAACCTAACCCACACATATTTGGACTGTGGGAGGAAACCGGAGCACCCGGAGGAAACCGACGCGGACACGAGGAGAATGTGCAAACTCCACACAGACAGTGACCCAAGCCGGGAATCGAACCCGGGTCCCTGGAGCTGTGAAGCAGCAGTGCCGCCCTTAATGGTTTGAAAGTAGAGTGCTGTAATTACAGCAAAGAATACTGGTAATATAAACACAATGAGTGAAGAATCTTCTTCTTAAACCCACCCACCGCCAGGAACGATACCGGGACTGAGATACGGGTGGTAAAAGCCTCTGCTGTACCTACCTCGGGAATACAGGATAAAAATGGCTTTACATGGAGATCAGTGTCATAGACCTTCAACCCATGGTCTCCAAAGCCTCGTGTGACTGCGATCGTCCCCATTATACGAGTCTGAAAGGGAAGGCAAATTACTTTGTCAGGCGAAATGGCAAAATGACTGGCAGGAATTGAGAGAAATTAAGTCACATTAAGGCCCATCTGGATAGAAATGTTGAAAGAATAAGAAAAAGGTAGTTGGTGGATGAGACTGGGTGTAGGAGGAAGAGAAATTGTAACCAAGCCCAACATTGCGCTCAGCAGAGCTGCAAACATCCCCACATTTCGGCAGTCACCAGTGACAAGAAACAGGAATGGCACTCCCACTTCCCCATGTAGTGGCAACTATTCTGCTCCCACTGTAATCAGGCGACTGGGAATAAAGCAGGGATCGAGCGATTAATAGCCTGGAGTCTGCTGCTTGTGAACATAAACACAGCAGGAAATCTCATCCCTCCGACCTTCACTCCGGCAAATAGACTGGCCCCTGCTCACTCTGGTTCACCCCCAGGTGGGAACCCGCTATGTGAGGGATCGTCAGAGAGGAAACCACGTCCTTGTGTCAAAGCCCTGTGATACTCTATGCTGCAGTGTCCAAATGCAAAGGACCTTCAGCCAGCACGCTTGTGAAACCCGTCTTCAGTGATAGTGTCAAAGGATGTGGGCCAGAGGTGGATAAATGGAACAGAATCGGCTATCACCCAACTGAATGGCCAAGCAGGCTTGAGTGTGAGATTGGCCTATATCGGGTCGAACATTGGTAAAGTTCAGCTCAATTCTTCTGCTGCCGCAGATCCTGTTTCTGCTCCATGTTTTTAACTATAGGAGTAAACCCACAAGGTTTTGTGTACAACTGTTAATGGCCCACTCAAGTGGAAATGTGACAAAGGTCATAGTGCAGAGGCAGGCCATTCGGCCCATTGAGTCTGCACCGACCACAATCCCACCCAGGCCCTATCCCCATAACCCCATGCATTTACCCTAACTAGCCCCCCCCCCCCTCCCCGACACTAAGGGGCAATTCAGCACGGCCAATCCACCTAACCTGCACATCTTTCAGACTGTGGGAGGAAACTGGAGCACCCGGAGGAAACGCACACAGACACGGGGAGAACGTGCGGACTCCGCATAAGCAGTGACCCAAGCCGGGAATTGAACCTGGGTCCCCGGCGCTGTGAGGCAGCAGTGCTAACCACTGTGCCACCATGTTACCCTCAATCAATTTGTCTTCCTAAAAACGATGATGACAGCAATGTCACTGCTTGCTCTCTGGTGGAGGTGGGAAAACAGGAGCCTGGGGGCCACACGCCATCCATCTGGATTCTGAGTGCAGCCCAGGAGACAATTTGTTGAGTGTTGGCCACATGCAAGGTTGCCGCATTCCGCTGATGTCTTTTTTCCTACCGGTATGACTGAACTGACATGCATGTAAAGCAAGGGCAAGTGAAGTGAGCTGCTTGCTCACAACATTGACTGTGAGAGCTGTGCGCTCTCCCTCTGTGTCCTTTTTAGCATGTGAAGTTGATAATAGTTCTATTAATATACAAATAATTAACTATTTTCTACATCTTATGAAATATTTGACATGTATTAAATGTATTTAATCTTGTCCATGGGGTTATGGTTAGTGAACAAGCCCGATTTCAGTTATGTGGCCCACTGAGATGAAAGAGGGCCAACCATGTCCCCACTCACTAGCCTAGGCTGCCCATCACTGCTCCATGGGCATCATCAGGGCTGTGCTCTCTTCAATATTGCACCATCTAGGACAAAGAAAGAACAAAGAACAATACAGCACAGGAACAGGCCCTTCAAGCCTGCGCCGCTCATGTGCCCAACAAGACCATTCGTTTGTATCCCTCTATCCCCAGTCTGTTCATGTGGCTATCTAGATAAGTCTTAAACGATCCCAGCGTGTCCGCCTCAATCACCTTGCTTGGGAGTGCATTCCAGGCCCCCACCACCCTCTGTGTAAAATACGTCCCCCTGACATCTGTGTTGAACCTTGCCCCCCTCACCTTGAACCTGTGTCCCCTTGCGTTCGTCACCTCTGACCTGGGAAAAAGCTTCCCACTGTTCACTCTATCTATGCCCTTCATAATTTTATACACCTCTATTAGGTCGCCCCTCATCCTCCGTCTTTCCAGGGAGAACATCCCCAGTTTACCCAATCTCTCCTCATAGCCGAGACCCTCCATACCAGGCAACATCCTGGTAAACCTTTTCTGTACTCTCTCCAAAGCCTCCACGTCCTTCTGGTAGTGTGGCGACCAGAACTGGGCGCAGTATTCCAAATGTGACCTAACCAACGTTCTATACAGCTGCAACATCATATGCCAACTTTTATATTCTATGCCCCGTCCAATAAAGGCAAGCATGCCATATGCCTTCTTCACCACCCTCTCCACCTGTGCTGCCACCTTCAAGGATCTGTGGACTTGTACACCCAAATCCCTCTGTGTGTCTATATTCCTGATGGTTCTGCCATTTATTGTATAGCTCCCCCTTACATTAGATCTACCGAAATGCATCACTTCGCATTTATCTGGATTAAATTCCATCTGCCATTTCTCCGCCCAATGTTCCAGCCTATCTGTACTGCTGGTTTGCGGTGGACAGAAAGGATCGAGCATGTGGACATAAAGAAAGAGGATGTGTTGGAACTATTGAATGGCATCAAGGTTGGTAAGTCGCCGGGACCGGATGGGATGTACCCCAGGTTACTGTGGGAGGCGAGGGAGGAGATTGCGGAGCCTTTGGCGATGATCTTTGCATCGTCGATGGAGACGGGAGAGGTTCCGGAGGATTGGAGGATTGCAGATGTGGTCCCTATATTCAAGAAAGGGAACAGGGACAGCCCGGGAAATTACCGACCGGTGAGTCTAACCTCAGTGGTTGGTAAGTTGATGGAGAGGATCCTGAGAGACAGGATTTATGATCATCTAGAGAAGTTTAGTATGATCAAAAGTAGTCAGCACGGCTTTGTCAAGGGCAGGTCGTGCCTTACGAGCCTGGTTGAGTTCTTTGAAAATGTGACCAAACACATTGACGAAGGAAGAGCGGTGGATGTGGTCTATATGGACTTCAGCAAGGCGTTCGATAAGGTCCCCCATGCAAGACTTCTTGAGAAAGTGAGAGGGCATGGGATCCAAGGGGCTGTTGCCTTGTGGATCCAGAACTGGCTTGCCTGCAGAAGGCAGAGAGTGGCTGTGGAGGGGTCTTTCTCTGCATGGAGGTCAGTGACCAGTGGAGTGCCCCAGGGATCTGTTCTGGGACCCTTGCTGTTTGTCATTTTCATAAATGACCTGGATGAGGAAGTGGAGGGATGGGTTGGTAAGTTTGCTGACGACACCAAGGTAGGTGGTGTTGTGGATAGTTTGGAGGGATGTCAGAAGTTGCAGCGAGACATAGATAGAATGCAAGACTGGGCGGAGAAGTGGCAGATGGACTTCAACCCGGATAAGTGTGTGGTGATCCATTTTGGCAGATCCAATGGGATGAAGCAGCAGTATAATATGAAGGGTACCATTCTTAGCAGTGTAGAGGATCAGAAGGACCTTGGGGTCCGGGTCCATCGGACTCTTAAATCGGCCTCGCAGGTGGAGGATGCGGTCAAGAAGGCGTACGGCGTACTGGCCTTCATTAATCGAGGGATTGAGTTTAGGAGTCGGGAGATAATGCTGCAGCTTTATAGGACCCTGGTTAGACCCCACTTGGAGTACTGCGCGCAGTTCTGGTCACCTCATTACAGGAAAGATGTTGAAGCCATTGAAAGGGTGCAGAGGAGATTTACAAGGATGTTGCCTGGATTGGGGGGCATGCCTTATGAGGATAGGTTGAGGGAGCTTGGTCTCTTCTCCCTGGAGAGACGAAGGATGAGAGGTGACCTGATAGAGGTTTACAAGATGTTGAGAGGTCTGGATAGGGTAGACTCTCAGAGGCTATTTCCAAGGGCTGAAATGGTTGCTACGAGAGGACACAGGTTTAAGGTGCTGGGGGGTAGGTACAGAGGAGATGTCAGGGGTAAGTTTTTCACTCAGAGGGTGGTGGGTGAGTGGAATCGGCTGACGTCGGTGGTGGTGGAGGCAAACTCGTTGGGGTCTTTTAAGAGACTTCTGGATGAGTACATGGGATTTAATGGGATTGAGGGCTATAGATAGGCCTAGAGGTGGGGATGTGATCGGCGCAACTTGTGGGCCGAAGGGCCTGTTTGTGCTGTGGCTTTCTATGTTCTATGTTCTATATCCTGCTGTATTCTCTGACAATGTTCATCACTATCCGCAACTCCAGCAATCTTCGTGTCGTCCGCAAACTTACTGATCACACCAGTTACATCTTCCTCCAAATCATTTATATATATCACAAACAGCAGAGGTCCCAGTACAGAGCCCTGCGGAACTCCACTAGTCACAGACCTCCAACCGGAAAAAGACCCCTCCACTGCTACCCTCTGTCTTCTATGGCTAAACCAGTTCTCCACCCATCTAGCTAGTTCACCTTTTATCCCGAGAGATTTAACCTTTTGCACCAGCCTGCCATGAGGGACCTTGTCAAACGTTTTACTAAAATCCATATAGACGACATCCACAGCCCTTCCGTCGTCAATCGTTTTTGTCACCTCCTCAAAAAACTCAACCAAATTTGTGAGGCATGATCTCCCTCGTACAAAACCATGCTGTCTATCGCTAATGAGATTATTCAGTTCTAAATGCGCATATATCCTATCTCTCAGAATCTTCCCCAACAATTTCCCTACCACGGACGTCAAGCTCACCGGCCTATAATTACCCGGGTTATCCTTGCTACCCTTCTTAAATAACGGGACTACATTTGCTATCCTCCAATTCTCTGGGACCTCACCTGTGTCCAGTGAAGAGACAAAGATTTCTGGTAGAGGCCCAGCAATTTCACCTCTTGCCTCCCTGAGGAGTCTAGGATAGATGCCATCCGGCCCTGGGGATTTGTCTGTCTTAATGTTTCCTAAAAAACCTAACACTTCCTCCCTTGTAATTGAGATTTTTTTCTAACGGGTCAACACATCTCTCTGAGACACTCCCAGTCAACAGGTCCCTCTCCTTTGTGAATACTGATGCACTGACAGTTTGTACAGTGAACTTTCAAAGGTGTACCTGTCTTCCATCTCCGTGCACAACAGGGTACTTGAGGTCATCTTCTTGTGCGGTTTTGTATCCCCTGAAAGCAGACACAAGACTGAGAGTAATGACTTTAAACCAGCATGGGTTTATAAAGAGAGGAGGTACCCATCTTGCTGACATGAGAAAAGTTGTTTGTGATAAGAATATTAAGTATCATATTACAGAGCTTCAGAATAAACCTACATCAGCTATGGTAACACTCTTCCCTCAGTGTCAACATTGTGGGTTCAGGTCCCATTCTGGACACCCCACCTACCTTCTCAGGGTAGATCCCACGATACTATCTTGAAGGGTAGCAGGTGAGCTCTGGCTAAAACCTGCCCTGAACCAACATTGGTTGCTGCATTTCCGACATTACAATGTGACCACACTTCAAAAAGTATTTCATTAGCTGTAAACATAAGAACATAAGAACTAGGAGCAGGAGTAGGCCATCTGGCCCCTCGAGCCTGCTCCGCCATTCAATAAGATCATGGCTGATCTTTTTGTGGACTCAGCTCCACTTACCCGCCCGCTCACCATAACCCTTAATTCCTTTACTGTTCAAAAATGTATCTATCCTTGCCTTAAAAACATTCAATGAGGTAGCCTCAACTGCTTCACTGGGCAGGGAATTCCATAGATTCACAACCCTTTGTGTGAAGAAGTTACTCCTCAACTCAGTCCTAAATCTGCTTCCCCTTATTTTGAGGCTATGCCCCCTAGTTCTAGTTTCACCTGCCAGTGGAAACAACTTCGCTGCTTCTCTCTTACCTATTCCCTTCATAATCTTATATGTTTCTATAAGATCTCCCCTCATTCTTCTGAATTCCAATGAGTATAGCCCCAGTCTACTCAGTCTCTCCTCATAAGCCAACCCTCTCAACTCCGGAATCAACCTAGTGAATCTCCTCTGCATCCCCTCCAGTGCCAGTATACCCTTTCTCAAGTAAGGAGACCAAAACTGTACACAGTACTCCAGGTGTGGCCTCACCAGCACCTTATACAGCTGCAACATAACCTTGCTGTTTTTAAACTCCATCCCTCTAGCAATGAAGGACAAAATTCCATTTGCCTTCTTAATTACCTGCTGCACCTGCAAACCAACTCCTTGAGATTCCTGCACAAGGACTCCCAGGTCCTTCTGCATAGCAGCATGCTGCAATTTTTTACCATTTAAATAATAGTCCATTTTGCTGTTATTCCTACCAAAATGGATGACCTCACATTTACCAACATTGTACTCCATCTGCCAGACCCTCACCCACTCACTTAGATTATCTATATCCCTTTGTAGACTTTCAGTATCCTCTGCACACTTTGCTCTTTCACCCATCTTAGCGTCATCTGCAAATTTTGACACACTACACTTGGTCCCCAACTCCAAATCATCTATGTAAATCGTAAACAAATGCGGAACCAACACTGATCCCTGAGGCACACCACTAGTCACTGATCGCCAACCAGAAAAACACCCATTTACCCCCACTCTTTGCTTTCTGTTAGTTAACCAATCCTCTATCCATGCTAATACATTACCCGTAATACCGTGCACCTTTATTTTATGTAGCAGTCTTTGGTGTGGCACCTTGTCAAATGCAACACAAAGAGTGTTAGGATGTCCGGAGGTCACGAAAAATGCTATATAAAATGAGATTTTATACAAAAGTCTGAGGTCACGTACCAACCGACTCAAGGACAGCTTCTTCCCTGCTGCCATCAGATTTTTGAATGGACCTACCTTGCATTAAGTTGATCTTTCTCTACACCCTAGCTATGACGGTAACACTACATTCTGCACTCTCTCCTTTCCTTCTCTATGAACGGTATGCTTTGTGCGTATAGCACGCAAGAAACAATAGTTTTCACTGTTTACTAATACATGTGACAATAATAAATCAAATTTTCTTTAAAAAGGTCTTTGGGTAATTTGGATAATAATTGGTAAAATATGAATATTGCTGGAAAAAAAAAAGAGACATGCTGTTGAAGCTTTTCATCTTGCACTCACCAGGACAGGCACAAGAATACCAAATTTCAAAGAGAACCATAAAGACCATAGTAATAACAAAATTTATACTGCATGAGAAAAGGATACTGCTTGGCAAGTGAACTCTGATTGGTACAGCCATCGCCAAGAAGAATGCTTTTCAAACCAGGCAAGTTGATTTTTTTATTCATTCTTGGGACATGGACGTTGCTGGCTGGCCAGCATTTATTGCCCATCCCTAGTTGCCCTAGAACTGAATGCTTGCTAGGCCATTTCAGAGGGTAGTTGAGAGTTAACCACATTGCTGTGGCTCTGGAGTCACATGTAAGCCACACCAAGTAAGGACAGCAGATTTCCTTCCCTAAAGGACATTAGTGAACCAGATGGGTTTTTCTGACAATCGACAACGGTTTCATGGTCATCATTAGATTCTTAATTCCAGATATTTTTTATTCAAATTCCACCATCTAGCGTGGCAGGATTTGAATCTGGGTCCTCAGAACATTAGCTGAGTTTCTGGGTTAATAGCCCAGCGATAATACCTCTAGGCCATTGCCGGCCAGATACACCAGGGAACAATAGTCCTCCATGCCTTTGTTTGGTAGGAAAAGGCGCAATGCCAGGACAGGTTCTTTTTGTTTGCAGAGGTCGCGGCCTTGCGTATGAATATGTAGCTTCTAGCTGAGCCACATTGCGGGCCTGACAGATAATCTTAAATTGGTTGTCAGTGTAAGTTTGAGCACACTTTGGATTTAAACCAAGTGTAGGGATAAAGTGCAACTGTTTAATGGTCAGCCTTGTTCATCTCAAAACTATAAAATCCCACCCAAGGCCAACAGACCTTTCCATGAACAAAGAACAAAGAACAGTACAGCACAGCACAGGAAACAGGCCCTTCGGCCCTCCAAGCCTGTGCCGCTCCTTGGTCCAACTAGACCAATTGTTTGTATCCCTCCATTCCCAGGCTGCTCATGTAACTATCCAGGTAAGTCTTAAACGATGTCAGCGTGCCTGCCTCCACCACCCTACTTGGCAGCGCATTCCAGGCCCCCACCACCCTCTGTGAAAAAAATGTCCCTCTGATGTCTGAGTTATACTTCGCCCCTCTCAGCTTGAGCCCGTGGCCCCTCGTGATCGTCATCTCCGACCTGGGAAAAAGCTTCCCACTGTTCACCCTATCTATACCCTTCATAATCTTGTATACCTCTATTAGATCGCCCCTCATTCTCCGTCTTTCCAAGGAGAACAACCCCAGTCTACCCAATCTCTCCTCATCTGCTCCTCGCCCGCTTCGAATCCTGTGCTGGGAGGGAGGGTAAAATTCTGGCGGTAGTGTATTTGGATTCTCAGAAACTTTGATAAAATCCCATATAACAGTGGCGCAGTGGTTAGCACTGCTGCCTCACAGTGCCAGGGACCCGGGTTCGATTCCTGGCTTGGGTCATTGTCTGTGTGGAATTTGCACGTTCTCCCTTTGTCTGTGTGGGTTTCCTCCGGGTGCTCCGGTTTACTCCAAAGATGTGCAGGTTAGGTGGATTGGCCATGCTAAATTGCCTTTGCATCCCCATAACCCCATGTAAATGCATGGGGTTATGGGGATAGGATCTTGTGGGATTGTGGTCGGTGCAGACTCGATGGGCCGAATGGCCTCCTTCTGCACTGTAGGGATTCTATGAATCCAGAGAAACAATAAAAAAATGCATATTCATTCACACAAACCCATGAATCAGAATGGGACAATGTGGCTTCAGATAAATTTCAGATAATTGTCCCAGAATGGGACAATTTTGGTTTCAGATAAAGCTCGGCACAACATCGTGGGCCGAAGGGCCTGTTCTGTGCTGTACTGTTCTATGTTCTATGGTGAATGCGCGAGGCAAGTTTTAAGTTAATGATTCTTCACTTGTGCAGCTGTCGACTTACGGTGTATCTGCTGCCCTTATCCTTCTAGGTGGTAGAGGTTGCGGGCTTGGAAGGTGTTGGCACGGGAGCCTTGGTGAGTAGTTGCAATGCGTCTTGTAGATGGTACACACTGCAGCCACTCTGTGTTTGGTGCTAGGGATGACCCCAACCAATGGAGAGATTGCCCTCTGATTCCCATTGACTTCATATTTGCTGGAACGCCTCAATGCCGCACTTGGTAAAATGATGTCTTGATGTCGAGCAACGCCCATTACTATGAACACAAACTAGGGCAAAACATTCGATATGAAAAGATCAGCATTAGACGGAGGACTGGCACTCACTCACAAATGGAACTGAGAAGGAAGAATGCATGAGAGCCATTTTCACTTTTCTCAAAAAATCAACAGCAATATTAACTGGACTGTTGGTCTACACTCAGCCGCAGAATTCTTCCCAGTATACAGAGAGTAAAGAGAACAGGAAAGAAAATTAAAGTAATTAATAAATAAATAAATAAATAAATAAATAGAGGAAGACCAGCAAATATTATTTTTAAAATGTGGAAGCTCGATTTTCCAGGATTGCAGATGGTTTAACAAAGTTACATGGGTTCGATTCCCAGCTTGGGTCACTGTTTGTGCGGAGTCTGCACGTTCTCCCCGTGTCTGCGTGGGTTTCCTCCGGGTGCTCCGGTTTCCTCCCAAAGTCAGAAAGACATGCTGGTTAGGGTGCATTGGCCATGCTAAATTCTCCCTCAGTGTACCCGAACAGGTGCCGGAGTGTGGCGACTAGGGGAATTTCACAGTAACTTCATTGCAGTGTTAATCTAAGTCTACTTGTGACTAATAAATAAACTTTAAAACTCAAAACTTTAAATACTCACCAGCCAGACATGAAGTAATCACGGTATAAGACTTTCTCTCCAATATCACTCCTTTTCACTCTGCGAGGAACCTCGTGTCTTGAAAACACATCACCAAGTAACTCAGGCTTCAGGAAGGCCTAGAAGGAAATGTTGAGTCATTAAAAAATGATGTTAATTCACATATATATATATATAGCTTCAACTCATAGAATCCCTACAGGGCAGAAGGAGGCCATTCAGCCCATCGAGTTTGCACCGACCACAATCCCACCCAGGCCCTACCCCCATATCCCCACATATTTACCCACTAATCCCTCTAACCTATGCATCTCAGGACACTAAGGGCAATTTTAGCATGGCCAATCAACCTAACCCGCACATCTTTGGACCGTGGGAGGAAACTGGAGCACCCGGAGGAAACCCAAGTCTCCGGGCCCGCTAATTAGATCGAAATGAGTATTTGAATATATTATACAGCTCTGCACCGATCTCTGGCACGGAGCTGATGGCGCTGGAAATCTGGCAGCCGGAGACTTGCGGAGGCCGTGGCACCCAGCAGGAAGCCAACTAAACGGCCTCCGCTTGAGTCTCCGCTAAAGCAGCGCAGCGGGCTGGGAGAATCACCCCCATATTTCTGGTTTATGTTTGTCTTACTCAATGACCCACGTCGCTATCTCCCTGTTCCCTAATGTCGCCAATTTAAAATTCTTATCCCTCAAGTCCTAAGAGACTAACCCAAACTCTATTAGACTCTCATCTAGAAAAGAAAATGTAAAATTTAACTGTTTAATAATTGCTTTAGAAATCTGCTAAATTAACATGCATTAAGTCTTCAAGAGTTACGTAGGACTAAGATGAAGATGTTGCATTTTACCAGATACTGAATCCTTTGTCTCTCAGTCACAGCTGTGAATTCATTGGACAGGGGTAGAACATCAGTTTTGTGCACCATAATTGCCCTTTAGGGGGGTTAAAAAAAAGGGGAAAATTAACATTCATCACTTTTGTGTCCTGCGGGGGAATAACTTTCTAGACAACACAATAGTCATGCTAAGGGGGTGCTGCAAGCAAAGCTTTAGTAATCACAATGCAAGGTGGATGAATGAACAGCGACAGACACAGGGAAGCTGAAGACAAACTGAGATGTAAAGTTTAATTATTAGTGTCACAAGTAAGGTTTACATTAAACACTGCAATGAAGTTACTGTGAAATTCCCCTAGTCACCAAAGTCCGGCGCCTGTTCGGGTCAACCCAACCAGCACGTCTTTGGACTGTGGGAGGAAACCGGAGCACCCGGAGGAAACCCACGCAGACACGGGGAGAATGAGCAAACTCCACACAGACAGTGACCCAAGCCGGGAATCGAACCCAGGTCCCTAGAGCTGTGAAGCAGCAGTGCTAACCACTGTGCTACCATGCCGCCAGTTAATAAATTTTGACTTCAGCCAGGATGGCCTTCGAGGTACAAATCAGACTTGGTGTCCCTGAGTAGGTTAGAAAAGAATAGGATTCCTACCCTTGATAAAAATCTTGTGTGGGACATTGAAAAATGTGGGCCTGGGAAAAGGGAAAGAAAATTCACTGTCGTGGGGTTAAAATCCTGGAACTCCCTCCCTAATAGCACTGAGGGTGTGCCTACACCACACGGACTACAGCGGTTCAAGAAGGCAGCTCACCTTCTTGAGGGCAATTAGTGATGGGCAACAAATGCTGGCCTTTGCAGCTTTAGTTTTTTAAGTTTATTTATCAGCGTCACAAGTCAGCTTACATTAACACTGCGATGAAGTTACTGTGAAAATCCCCTAGTCGCCGCACTCCGGCGCCTGTTCGGGTACACTGAGGGAAAATTTAGCATGGCCAACACACCTAACCAGCACGTCTTTCAGCAACCGGAGGAAACCCTCGCAGACATGGGGAGAATGTGCAGATTCCACACAGACAGTGACCCAAACCAGGAATCGAACCTGGGTCCCTGGCGCTGTGAGGCAGCGATGCTAACCATTGTGCCACCCCAGATCTCATGTGTTAGTATAAAAAACGAAAGATCTATTTGATTTGTACTAAACTCCATCAAAGAGCGTATTCCAGACGGCCTGTTCCAGAGCTGTCTGGATCTAACCACAAGATGATCAAGACCAGCAGGAAACTGTCTTAGGATAAGGCTGGCCTGTTATTGAGCAATAAAACAGGAACCCAAAAAGAGGAAGAGGGGATACTTTGTGGAAATAAAGACAAGTAAACCAGCACCAGTCAGCCCAAAGGGGCCATCACAAAGGAAGAAACAATGCTGAGATCATCAGTCTGTTCACACACTAACCTGCTGTCTCCTGCATTGGCCACGTACAACTTTCCCTGCAAGCGAAGTACAACCAGAACCGTACAACCTCCTGTTTGATTGTGCGACGCCTGGTAATGTTCAATCTGTTCATCCTGGGGGGGGTAAGAAAGCAAATAGAAAGCTGGGTGGTTAAATAAAGAAGTGTCAAGCGTGCCTCAGTTGGTAGCACGCTCGCCTCAGAGTCAGAAACTTGTTGGTTCAAGTACCACTCCAATCATTGGAGTACAAAGGTCTAGGCTGACACTCCAGTGTAGCACCAAAGGGGAGTGTGCTTGGGGCCCGTATCCAAGGAAGGATGTGCTGGCCTTGGAAAGGGTCCAGAGGAGGTTCACACGAACGATCCCTGGAATGAAGAGCTTGTTGTATGAGGAACGGTTGAAGACTCTGGGTCTGTACTCGATGGAGTTTAGAAGGATGAGGGGGGATCTTATTGAAATTTACAGGATACGGCGAGGCCTGGATAGAGTGAATGTGAAGAGGATGTTACCACTAGTAGGAAAAACTAGAACCAGAGAGTACAACCTCAGGCTAAAGGGACGATCCTTTAAAACAGAGATGAGGAGGAATTTCTTCAGCCAGAGAGAGTGGTTAATCTGTGGAACTCTTTGCCGCAGAAGGCTGTGGAGGCCAGGTCATTGAGTGTCTTTAAGACAAGAGATAGATAGGTTCTAGATTAATAAGGGGATCAGGCGTTATGGGAAAAGGCAGGAGAATGGGGATGAGAAAAATATCAGCCATGATTGAATGGCGGAGCAGACTCGATGGGCCGAGTGGCCTAATTCTGCTCCTATGTCTATTGTCTTATGGATTGCTGCCATCTTTCAGATGAGACATCAAACGGAGGCTCTGTCTGCTCTCTCAGGCGAATCTCCGTTGCCTTTATTCTGAAGACAAGCAGGGGAGTTATCCCTGGTGTCCTGCCAATATTTATCCCTCAACTAACACCACAAAAAGAATTCATGAATATCACATTGACGTTTGCACGAGCTCTTGGGTGTTCAAATTGTCTGCCACATTTTCAAAAGAACTTAATTGGCTGCAAAGCGCTTTGAGACATCTCGCGGCCGTGAAAGGCGCTATAACAATGCATGTCTTTCTTTCAAATAACTCAGCTCCACATTGTCCTCAGTGGCTCCTTATCCTTTCAATTTGCAAACATTCAAGAACCAAGCTTGACATCACCAGTTCCCCCATTTATCTCATCTACTAATAGATCAGACGTTAAACCAAGAACCCGTCTTCAAAGTTAAAGTTTATTTATTTGTCACAAGTCAGGCTTACATTAACACTGCAATGAAGTTACTGTGAAATTCCCCTAGTCGCCACACTCCGGCGCCTGTTTGGGTCAATGCACCTAACTAGCACGTCTTTCAGACTGTGGGGGGGAACAGGAGCACCCAGAGGAAACCCACGCAGACACGGGGAGAACGTGCAGACTCTACACAGACAGTGACCCAAGGTGGGAATCAAACCTGGGTCCCTGGTGCTGTGAGGCAGCAGTGCTAACCACTGTGCTGTCCCATCTAACTGGTCGGGTGGATGTACAAGATCCCAGTAGCACAGTTCGAGCAATAGCAGAGGAGCAGAAGCTCTCTCAAGTTATTTTTGTGAACAGAATTCTCAAGCAACACCAGCAAAACAGGAGGTCAGTTCTCTCATTGCAGCTTTGGAGACCTCACTGTGGATAAATTGGCTGCCCTGTTTGCCTGAAAGCAACAGAGTCCCACATCAAAAGTAATCGGGTGGAATTTTCCAGCCATTCACGCCAGCGGGATTCTCCAGTCCCACTGCAGAGATTTGGTCGTTCTCTGTCCTTCTCTTGCTGGCAGCGGCAGAAGTGCGTGAACAGCCGGAACTTTCTGGCCACGAGTTAGATCGCAAAGTGCTTTCAGATGTTCTGAGGGCAGGAAATGTGAGATAAATGGAAGTTCTTTTGCTGTTTTTTTAAAACCTCACTGTAGTGTTGCGCATTATCACCTCAGATCGTAGTTTCTTGATGTTTAAATAGAAAACTACACATATTGATGATGAATTATCCCAAATAACTGTTGCTTTTCACAGTAACTTCATTGCAGTGTTAACGCAAGCCTACTTGTGACAAAATAAACAAACTTTACTTTGAAGTTCATTTTGAGGTTCGCGGGGAGGCAGTGGTACAATGGTGTTGTCACTGGGCTAATAATCCAGAGACCCAGGGTAACGTTCTGGGGACCTGGGTTCGAATCCCACCACAGTAGATGGTGAAATTTGACTTCCATAAAAATCTGGAAATTAAAAGTCTAATGATGGCCATTGTTGGTTGTCAGAAAAACCCATCTGGTTCCCTAATGTTCTTTAGGGAAGGAAATCTGCCGTTCTTACCTGGTCTGGCTTACAAGTGACTCCAGATCCAGTTCTGGTAACAGAACTCCCACTTACCTGACGAAGGAGCAGTGCTCCTAAAGCTAGTGGCTTTTGTTACCAAATAAACCTGTTGGACTTTAACCTAGTGTTGTGAGACTTCTTACTGTGTTTCCATCTGATCCAGTATTGAGAACATTTCGAATTGGCTTTGTCAAATGTCTGGATGTTCTAAACTGCTACAGTAAATATTGCCTTTTGTGACTCCAATATCTCCCCTTTTGAAGGGTTTTTCCCTTCTCCTTGCATTTCTATAGCACCTTTAAAGACCTCAGGGTGTCCCAGATTGCTTTAAAACTACCGGAAGGACCAACTCTGACTACCGGAAGGACGTGGAGGCTTTAGAGAGAGTGCAGAGGAGGTTTACCAGGATGTTGCCTGGTATGGAAGGGCTTAGTTATGAGGAGAGATTGGGTAAACTGGGGTTGTTCTCACTGGAAAGACGGAGGATGAGGGGTGACCTAATAGAGGTGTATAAAATTATGAAAGGCATAGATAGGGTGAGTGGTGGGAAGCTTTTTCCCAGGTCGGTGGTGACGTTCACAAGGGGTCATAGGTTCAAGGTGAGGGGGGGGGGGGGGGGGGGGGGAGGTTTAACACAGATATCAGAAGGACGTATTTTACACAGAGGGTGGTGGGGGCCTGGAATGCGCTGCCGGGCAAGGTGGTGGAGGCGGACACACTGGGAACGTTTAAGACTTATCTAGATAGCCACATGAATGGAGTGGGAATGGAGGGATACAAAAGAATGGTCTAGTTTGGACCAGGGAGCGGCGCAGGCTTGTAGAGCCGAAGGGCCTGTTCCTGTGCTGTATTGTTCTTTGTAAAACCAATGAAGTACTTTTGAAGGTGCAGTCACTCTTGTAACGTAGGAAACACAGCAGCCAATTTCCACACAGCAAGATCCCACAAATAGCAATGAGTTAATGAGGGACCCGGGTTCGATTCTAGTCTTGGGTGACTGTCTGTATGGAGTCTGCACGTTCTCCTTGTTTGCGTGGGTTTCCTCCCACAGTCCAAAGATGTGCAGGTTAGGTGGATTGGACATGCTAAATTAGCTCCTTAGTGTCCCAAGATATGTAGGTTAGATGGATTGGCCATGACCATGGTCATGAAATGTGTGGGGTTACGGGGATAGGGCGGAGCAGAGGGCAGTTACTCTGTCTGAGAGTTGGTGCAAACTCGATGGGCTGAATGGTTTCTTCTGCACTGTGGGGATTCTATGATTCATGTTTCATTGATGCGATTGAGGGGTGAATATTGGCCAGGACGTTTGGGAGAACTTCCCTGCTCTACTTCCAAATACAAAATGAGATGTTTTATGTCCGCCCGAGGGGGCAATTCACGGCTTCAGCTTAACACGCTATCTGCAAATTGGCACCTCTGACAATGCAGCAACCCCTCCCGTGCTGCCCGGAGGTCAACGTAGGCTGTGCACACAAATCCTGGAGTGGACCATGAACACATAACACTCGGAATCAGAGCAGCGAGGGAGCTACAGCTGACACCCAAGTTTCTCAACGAGGAATCGTACCTCTTCTCTGTGGAGATATCCGCAAGACAAATTGGGTAAAGGAAGCCAGATATACTGTCAGAAGGCAATTACTATCAATAACAAACTGCATTTACATGGCACCTCTAAGGGAAGAGGACACTTCACAAAGAGCACCGCGAAACAAAATTTGGCATCAGATCACATAACAAGATGTACAAGCAAATGACCAAAGACTTGGCCAAAGAGTTAGGTTTTCTGGAGGGTCTTAAAAAGGAAATTAGAAAAGTTTAAAAGGAGGGAATCCAAGGCTTAGGGCCTAGGCAGCTGAAGGCACAGCAGCCAATGGCGGAGCAGTTGAAATCAGGGATATGCAAGAGGTCGGAAATAAAGGGAGCGGGGCGGATATCTCGGAGGGGGGGGGGGGGGGGGGGGGGGCGGGGGGGCTTTGAAAGGCTGGAGTAATGGGAAGGGGCAGGGCCGCGGAGGGAACACAGACGACAATATTAAAACCGAGATGTTGCTTCACTGAGAGTCAGCTTGGTCGGCGAGCATTGTGGGGGAATTGGAATCAGACCACCCGTGTCATATACTCACGCAGTTTTTGAAGGCAGTCTCCAACGCCCCTTTCACCAGGTTCTCGATGCAGACATTTTTCTCTACTCCATAGCTTATTTCAGTTTGCGTCCCCTTGTCCCCCGCAAGACGCAAAGGGGGTGGGACATTACACGGGCCGCTGATAACATCCAAGATTTCCTCCAGCTGTTCCCTGATGCAGTGATGCAATTGTTCAGATGCCAGAATGGCAGCCAGGGGGCCATTGTGACCATCAAACAATCCCCAGTAGGTGGCTGCAAGGCCTTGGGCTGGCTGTGGAAGAAGAAAATAATTTTGGAACCAAAGTGCTTTGCCCCTCACACAAGCGATTTGTAAAACAAGCAAATGTCTCTGTCTGTGTGGAGTTTGCACATTAAAGTTTATTTATTAGTCACAAGTAAGGCTTACATTAACACTGCAATGAAGTTACTGTGAAATTCCCCTAGTCGCCACACTCCGGCGCCTGTTTGGGTCAATGCACCTAACCAGCACGCCTTTCAGAATGTGGGGGGAAACCGGAGCACCCGGAGGAAACCGACACAGACATGGGGAGAATGTGCAAACTCCACACAGACAGTGACCTAAACTGGAAACCGAACCTAGGTCCCTGGTGCTGTGAAACAGCAGTGCTAACCACTGTGCCACCATGCCGCCCACATGTCTGTATGGGTTTCCTCCGGGTGCTCTGGTTTCCTCCCACAGTCCAAAGATGTGCAGGTTGAGTTGGTTGGCCATGCTAAATTGACCCTAGTGTCAGGGGGATTAGCAGGGTAAATGTGTAGGGTTACGGGAATAGGGCCTGGATGGGATTGTGGTTGGTGCAGACTCGATGGGCCGAATGGCCTCCTTCTGCACTGTAGGGATTCTACGATGTGAGGAAAAACCTTTTCACACAGCGAGTGGTTGGGGTCTGGAATGTTACTGTCTGGGCATGTGGTGGAGGCAGGTTTAATCGAGGCATTTAAGAGGGCGTTAGATGATTATTTCAATAGAAACAATGTACCGGGGTACGGGGAAAAGACAGGGGAATGGCACTAAGTCACGATGCTCATTTGGAGGGCCGATGCAGATGCCAAGGGCCAAATGGCCTCCTTCTGCACAGCAATGATTCTGTGATGAATGCAGGAAAACTGGTATAAAAAGGGACATCGACTGATGCAAATTTTTCATTTGTTTCCAAACACACAAGTGAGGGCATAAAACCAAACCATTCTTATACCAACATTGGGATGAAAAATAGTGTGTCCCTGAACCATAGTCTTTGTTAAACACCTTCCTGTGACGGTATCCCCTTCTGAAGGACGGAGAATGAGAACGTGGCGCTTCTCAAACCAATTCCTTTTCAGTGAATGTCAATAATTTGGATTTTCCACTGAACCTTCACCAAATTATTTAGCCTAAAGAGAACTGACCAACGCAAGGCAATTTTATTAAAGAGGAAATCGGCTCAGTAAATGGGTCTCTACATTAAACGCAGCCTGGGTGACCGCTTTGAGGAACACCTTTGCTCAGTCCTAACCCCAAACTTCCTGTTGCTAACTCAGCTTCTTGTTCTCATGCCCACCCTTGGCCCTCCTCCAAGTTCCACTGATGCCCAAGGCAAACTGGAGGAACAGCACCTCATCTTCTGATTAGGCATGGAACGGCCTTCAGGCCTCAACACGGAGTTCAACAACTTTCTCCTCCATTTCATATCCAATACATTTTTGTCTCAATGCTAAAACAATTCCCTGCCCCCCCATCTTGGCTATCACGGGCATTCGGCCTCTGATCTTCGCGTAAGCGTTCTCCAAGGCGGCCTTCACGACACACGACAGCGCAGAGTCGCTGAGCAGAGACTGATAGCCAAGTTCCGCACACATGAGGACGGCCTCAACCGGGATCTTGGGTTCATGTCACACTATCTGTAACCCCCACAGCTTGCCTGGACTTGCAGAATCTCACTGGCTGTCCTGTCTGGAGACAATACACATCTCTTTAACCTGTGCTTAATGCTCTCTCCACTCACATTGTTTGTACCTTTAAGACTTGATTATCTGTAAAGACTGCATTCCAATCATTATTCTGTAAATTGAGTTTGTATCTCTGTATGCCCTGTTTGTGAGCATTTCTCCACTCCACCTGACGAAGGGGCGGCACTCCGAAAGCTAGTGGCATTTGCTACCAAATAAACCTGTTGGACTTTAATCTGATGTTGTTAAACTTCTTACTGTGTTTACCCCAGTCCAACGCCGACATCTCCACATCATGACCACAACCATAGTCAGAGGTAGGAATACTGTGGCAAGTAACTCACCTCCTGACTCCCCAAAGCCTATCCACCACAAGTCAGGAGTGTGATGGAATACTCCCCATTTGCCTGGATGGGTGCAGCTCCAACAACACTCAAGAAACTTGACACCATCCAGGACAAAGCAGCCCGCTTGATTGGCACCACATCCACAAACATCCACTCCCTCCACCACCGATGCTCAGTAGCAGCAGTGTGTACTATCTACAAGATGCACTGCAGCAATTCACCAAAAATCCTTAGACAGCGCCTTCCAAACCCATGACCATCTAGAAGGACAAGGGCAGCAGATACATGGGAACACTACCACCTGCAAGTTCCCCTCCAAACCACTCACCGTCCTGACTTGGAAATATATCGCTATTCCTTCACGGTCGCTGGGTCAAAATCCTGGAATTCCCTCCCTAACAGCATTGTGGGTCAACCACAGCACGTGGACTGCAGCGATTCAAGAAGGCAACTCACCACCACCTTCTCAAGGGCAACTAGGGATGGGCAATAAATGCTGGCCAGCCAGAAACGCCTGTGCCCCATGAATGAATTTTAAAAAGCGGGGAATCACCCCTCGGATCAGACTATGGAACACACCAGAAACAGTCCTTTCTGGCCATTTACAGCCTACATTTGTTCCAAAGGGATATATCTGGCCAAGAAGTTAGGGATGTTGATCTACTATTCGTGAATATTGCTCATTTGCCTTAATTAGTCTGGGAGAAATTTCCTTGAGATTTGTTCTTAGAAATGAACCTTAGGTTTTTTTTCCCCTCTTTTTCATTTTCCCCCATAATAGTTCACGTGAATGCCTATAAGAACTGGAGAGGAATCTTCCTACATGGAATAAACTACATTTTTTCCAATGACAGTTTATATGGGGTTCCTAACACCTGTGGCACAGACTGTAGGTTGTGCATCGGACTCCTCAAATCACCCAAGAACTCATTCTTAGTGTGGAAGTAAGTCATTCTCGACTCCACGGGATTGTCTAAGAGAAGAGCGTATGTCTGTGCTCAGTCTGTCTGACCTGTCTATCATTGCCATTCAGTACACAAAACAGTTCAATTAAACCTTTGTTGCCTCGTGTGGTACGTACAGTGTCTTCATCTGGGCACAAAAGGACCCATTCTTCTTCAATGTCCATTGCTTTTCTGAGGAACATTGGTCGGCAGGTTGCCTGATCTTCATTGAGAATACTTTTACCGGCATTTATAACCCTGTTGAACAAGAAATGAACAGTTAACCACATACCTTCCACTCACTTTGCTCAATGACTTTCCCTAACCAGGCGGATCCCTGGAATGGCAGATCTATCATATGAGGAGACTAACTCTGTTAGGATTGTATTGGAGTTTAGAAGAGCGAGAGGGGATCTCATATAAAATTCTAACAGGGTTAGACACGGCAGACTCAAAGAATGTTCCTGATGATGGGGGAATACAGGACTAGGGGTCATGGTTTGAGGATAAGGGATAAACCTTTTAGAACTGAGGTGAGGAGAAATGTCTTCACCCAGAAGGTGGTGAACGTGTGGAATTCACTACCACAGAAAGTAGTTGAGGCCAAAATGCTGTGATTTCAAGAAGAAATTAGATTTGGCTCTTGGGGCTAAAGGGATCAAGGGATATGGGAGGAAGGGGGTGGGGGGAATAGGGGAAATCAGGATATTGAATTTGATAATCACCCATGATCAAAATGAATGGCCGAGCAGGCTCGAAGGGCCGAATGGCCTACTCCTGCCTCTAGTTTCTAACTCTTCTTCTCCTTTACAATTTTCTCTTCTCCATTATTCGGTGATGGGGATACATGTCTCCAGCTTTATGGAAAAAATAACAATTCACAGGATCTGTGCATCACTAGCAAGGGCAGCATTTATTGCCCATCAGTAACTGCCCTCCCAAAGTGATGGTGAGACACCTTCCTGAACTGCTGCAGCCCCATGGATTACAGAATTTCAGAGCCGTTTTGATAACCGCACTAGCAAGCCACTCGGTTTAGGAGTCACCTCATTGCTGAGGGTCTGAAGTCCCATTTAAGCCAACAGATTTCCTTCTCCAAAGGGCATTCATGAACCTGTTCGGTATTTACAACAGTACAGTTTCATGGTCACCATCACTACTGTCATTTCAAGTGTAGTTTACTGATTTTTAATTACCCAAGTGGGATTTTAACTCCCATCTCTGAATCATTAGTCCTGGCCTCTGGATTACTAGTCCAGTGATATAACTTCTGTGCTACCGTAACTATCTGTTGATGTCCCTCTTCCAGTTTCTTTCTATGTACTTGGTACAATGGGTTATTTGAGCATTGTTTCTTGATCCTCTGATGTGTGGATTTTCAGAATTTAACACGGTTAAATTCTGGAAATCCACAACATTGTGAATTATTTCTTTGCTTCTCCGAGATCACAAGAATGGACAATGCTGGAAAATCTCAGCAGGTGTGGTGTAGGGGGGCTAAATTAGGCCAATTTGAACACTAACACAATACTGACTTAAGAGTGAATGATCTTAGGCTATGGAAAGCGTTGACAAGAAGGCTGTCATTATAGAAAACAGCTATATATGAATAACAAGCATCCCTCATTTAAAACATGCATTTTGCATTTAGTAAAATGAATGTAGTTTGCTTTTAAGATACATTTTGTGAAACCTCAGTCAATGGCAAGAGACAGCAGGGCTTGATGGGATGAGGTAGCAGACGGAGCCTGCATTCCAGAGGACAATGGTTTCAATGAATGCAGCTACTTTATCAGCAGTTGTCAGGAATAAGATGGCTACCAACGCCAGTTTGATGAATAGAAATATACAGCTTCAAGCTGATAACATCGGTGCAAGGCAGACAGAAGGGATTTCTCAGGGTTGGACAAGTGTCACGTGGATTCCAGTCGGTGGGAATTTCTCCCGTCTCCCATGTCCAGCGTCCTGTGTCGCTGGGCAACAGAAGGGAGGTAACGCCCGTAGTTAATGACAAATGAGATCCCAAGAGTTCAGGACGTATATTGTTATTGGCTGGAGTGAATGGCAGTGATGATCATTGACTGATTTGTATTAATGCTGACTGGATAATGCCCACCAGAAAGGTGGGAAATATATAATTGCCCTCACGGAGGCACTGTATTTCACTGTGATATTGGGCTGCCCACATGTGATATGATATTGAGTGCTGGGCTACTTTATATCATTCTCCCATTCAATCGTTTGGTTAATAAAGTAACGTCTTAAAATCAGTACACAATGGGGCCGATTTTACCATTTTCATTCTAAGTGCTGAATCTGGGCGTAATTCCGATCCGACTTGGAAATCTGCTCTCAGGCTCCCCCCCATACACACTCAGCCTGGAAATAAAAATCGCCAGTCCCATTCGCACTGTGGGCGGGGCTTATCGCACCCGGAACGATCGGAGCTCTGAACTGCGCATGCGCAGTTAGAAAAAAATTTGAAAAAGCGCGCCCGTGTCAGATCGCTCCTGGGCCGCAGAAAGTGGAGAAAGCGGCCCGGGAGCAAAAAGCGGGAGCGATGGCCCCCACAGACATCATTATCCCCCTTATCCACCCCCCCCCCCACTACCCACAGATATCACTGTCCCCCCTTATCAACACCCCCCCCCGCTACTCAGACCGATCGCCACCCCCTGCCCCTCCACCCCCCACCAATCGCCCGCAGAGTGGCAGCGGACCCCACTGCCCCCCTCCCCACCAGAGATCCACCTGACCCCCCCACCCACCAGAGATCCATCTGCGCCCCCCCCCCCGACCAGAGATCCATCTGCTCCCCCTCCCCCCCCAAATCAGTGAGCGATCGGGTCTCCACGCCCCCTCCCCCCAGAGATACATCTTACCCGCCTCCCTGCTCTCCCCCCACCCCAGACAACGATCTGGCCTCACTCCCCCCACCCCAGAGAACGATCTGGCCTCACTCATCCCCCCACCAGAGGAACATCTAACCCGCCTCCTCCTCCCTCCCCACCAGACAACGAACAGCCCTCCCGCCCCTACCACCAGACAACGATCAGCCCCCCTCCCCCACCAGAGAATGATCTGACCTGCCTCCCTCCTCCCCCCACCACTGATCTGAGTCAGAGAGCCGTTGGAGACTCTGAACGTGCTCTTCAGCTGCTGGAGTGCCCGACTCAGACTTTTATTTAGCAGGTCCATTACGGCACGGTTCCGGATTGGCAAACGCGGTGGTAAAGGGGGAAATGCTGATAAAGTTGGGCGGGCAGTTCATTAATTCAATTTAAATGCATGCAAATGCATTTAAATCGCCGTTGCGCCTGTTTTGGATGCGAAGTGGATCGCGGCCATTCCCGGGTTTCGGTAAAGTGGCCATCTGTGCGGACCGCGATCATGGCCTCACACCCGACTTTACCATGTTTCCGCGCCCGAAAACGGGCATGACACAATGGTAAAATTGGGCCCAATGTCTCTGTGTTAACTGAAGTTTGGTAATACATAGCCTTGCGAGAAAACCCCCATCAACAAGGTGTGACTGCATTTGTGGAGAGAGAACAGAGCCAACGTTTCGATTTGGATGCTCTTATCACAAGAATGGAGGTTGATGGGTATATTCCTCCTTTATTACTCAAGAGAGTTGGAAAAATATGGTCCACTTCACTTTAAAAACACCTCATGTTTAAGTTAGACATTGAATAGTTATCAGACCTAAACTCAGCCTCCATATCAAATGCATTGTACTATATATAAATCATGTCTCTGTATCTTTTATAGACAATCTGTTTACAGCAGGGGACTTTTTTGCAAAGTGAAAATAAAGAAACAGCAAGAAGTGCCAAAACTTGCATATACAATCTTTAACATGACAGGCGATCTCTAAAGGAAGTTATTCATTCTCATCTTTGTTCTGCTATTTTTTGTTAGATAACACACAAGTGCTAATCTACTGTGCTTCAGTTATTCCTATTAACATAGTTCTCTCTCTCTCTCTCAAGAGCAATATGATAGGGCTTAACATTTTCTCCAAATCAAATAGGACAAGAATGTATCGCTCAAGGGCACAGATAAAATGCAGAGTAAAAGCTCGGGACAAAGGTGAAATAAAGGATGAAAAACATGCTGCTGGATATAAAGTGTGCTATAAATAGGATTTAAAAACAGGTTTAGATTTTTGCGATAATTTAAACATTTCATTCACACCCATCTGCACCAACAGATGATCATGGCCACACAGTCTTATGGAAAAATTAAACACTCATTAAGCTGCTTTCCTAGAAGAAGAAAACCATTAGCAGAGGCTTGAGAACTCTGCGCTCCTTCAATTCTGGCCTTTTGCATCTCCCCAGTTTTAATCATTCCGCCATTCGCATGGCGGCACAGTGGTTAACAATGTTGCCTCACAGTGCCACGGACCCAGGTTTGATTCCCAGCTTGGGTCACTGTGTGTGGAGTCTGCACATTCTCCCCGTGTCTGTGTGGGTTTCCTCTGGGTGCTCCAGTTTCCTCCCACAGTCCAAAGACGTGCTGGTTAGGTGCATTGGCCGTGCTAAATTCTCCCTCAGTGTACCCAAACAGGTGCCGGAGCATGGCGACTAGGGGATTTTCACAGTAACATCATTGCAGTGTGAATGTAAGCCGACTTGTGACTAACAAATAAACTTTACTTTAAGCTGCCTCGGCCCCGAACTCTGCGATTCCCTTCCTCCATCACCTCTTCCTCTCTCTCCTTTCAGCACAGTTATGCTTTAGTGTTACATTGGACCCTTACGGCGCAGGAGTTGGTTACATTTAGCACAGACCCAGTGAGAACAATGCTGTGTAGCAAAACGTAATGAAGTTGATGAGATACCTCAGGCAGGATAGGCAGACAATTCGCAGAGTTTGACACTGAACATGTGAGTACATGTATTTAATAACAAGACGTTTGCCGGATGTTTCATATTGTCAGCCTCTCTCTCAGTCAAATCCTTTTGTACAGTGTGGCTAGAATGTTTTAAACTGCAAGGTACCGCCAGGATTTCTAGGGTGGTGGGGCCAGGAGGGCTATTTGGCTTGGGCCTCAAGTTCAAAAGGGGGGGCCTCAAATTTTGACACTTGTTTTTTTTTTGCAATGGCCTAGTGGTATTATCACTGGACTATTAATCCAGAAACTCAACTAATGCTCTGGGGACCCAGGTTCGAATCCTGCCACAGCAGATGGTGGAATTTGAATTCAATAAAAA
This sequence comes from Mustelus asterias, assembly GCF_964213995.1. Lineage (NCBI taxonomy): Eukaryota > Metazoa > Chordata > Chondrichthyes > Carcharhiniformes > Triakidae > Mustelus > Mustelus asterias. The sequence continues at coordinate 148,314,867 of NC_135803.1, read as the reverse complement.
AATATCTGAAACTAAGAATCTACTGATGTTCATGAAACCAGTGTCGATTGTGGGGAAAACCTATTCACTAATGCTCTTTAGGGTAGGAAATCTGCCATCCTTACTTGACCTGGCCTACATGCGATTCCAGAGCCAGAGCAGTTGACCCTCAACTGCTCTCCAAGGGTGACTAGGGATGGGCAATAAATGCTGGCCAGCCAGCGATGCCCATGTCCCACAAATGAATAAAAAAATATACATTTAAAAAGCAAAATATGCTGGAATCTGAAACAAACACAGAAAATGCTGTAAAGTCTCAGCAGGTCTGACAGCATCTGTAGGGAGTGTGTAGAGCCAATGTTTCAAGTCTAGATGACCCTTCGTTGGAGTCCAATATCAGCAGCTCTGATGAAGGGTCACCCAGGCTCAAAACATTGGGGATAGAACTAAACCAACACCTCACATTTAAAGTTCTTACTCTTGTATTCACTTTCCTCCATCTGTAACCTTCTTCAGCAATAAAACAAATCCCACTCCCCGTGCACTCCCTCCTTCTCCCTCATCGTTTTCGCATTCTACCCTCCATCTGGTTCACCATTAATGAGCACACCTTCAGCCAAAGGTACCACCTTTGGAATTCCCTCCCTAACTGCACCTATGCTCCTGACAGATTGCCCATTAAAATTCCTACAGTGCAGAAGGAAGCCATTCGGCCCATCAAGTGTGCACTGACTCTCTGAAGAGCATCTTGCCTATCCCCGTAACCCCATGTATTTACCCTGCTAACCCCCCCCCCTGTGGAATGGAATTCTATATCAGACAGAGTTAAATGGACATTAGCAGCTAACAATTAGGAAAGAGAGAGTTAAATAAATCAATCTTACCCAACACGATGATTTTAAGCAGTTGATTATATGTGAAAGAGTTTGGAATGAAATTGAATTATGATCTATATGCTTAATATGAACAAAATCAACTATAATGATTTTGAAATAATCCGTTGTATTGAAATAATCCATTGTATGGTATTAATCAAGCTTATAAAAAGCAAACTAGCAAATTGTCAATAGAATGACCAAAGAATTAGTAACATTAATGAAAGAATGCAGATTTGGCAACATCTGATGGACTTTATGTAATCAGCTGTAAGAAAAGCAAAGACTGCAAACAGATATATTCAAAATATATCTTGAAAATGAGCACATTCGATGATGCATTATATAAGAATCAAGCTGCCCAGGCTTGGACGGATGCCAGGTGTTGGGCCCACATCTGGGATTAGATCAAGTCTTGGCATTTAGCCAGTGCTGAGCTGGACAAAAAAAAAGCTTCTTGGACATCCTAATAACAAGGAAGTAACCCATGCCAAGAGGTGGACTTCCGCTAATTGGAATGAGCTAATGGAAAATCATTATTTAAGTTGGCAGATTGTAATTGATTGAAGCAATCCTGTCATAATTGGATTGACATATTAATGATAAATGAAATCACATTTAGCTAATGAATGGGTTGAACTAAAGATTACGGAAAAGTAGAATTGCATTTAATTTTGGCACGAAAGTCAGGATCTTTGAGAAAGTTCTGCGGTACTTTTAGTACTGCTTGGCATATCAGAGGTCTCCCTTTGACTGAGGTTACTGCTCTGTACGCCCTGCTTGATTTTTCTATGTTTTAATAAACTAGTTTTAAATAAATAAATTCTGATACGCTTTAAAAACGGAGTCATTTTACCTTTGCAAAGTTTATATTTTCAGAATTACTTTAGTTTTCTATTTGCATATCTTCGGAGTGTGGGAGAAAACCCACGCAGACACGGACAGAAGGTGCAAACTCCACACAGACAGTCACCCAAGGCCGGAATTGAACCCGGGTCCCTGGCACTGAGAGGTAGCAGTGCTAACAGTGTCAAGAAGCCCTTTGAAAATCTCCTATTTGAAGCTCTATACATGCAGAGTCAGCAGAATGAAAACCCTTCATCCAAACTCAAGTTTCTGATTTGCCAGACGGAAAAGAAAAGCAGAACAAAAATATTTCTTAAACTCAGAGGAAGCTCGACTCAAAGACCAACATAGAATCAGACATCGCAGAAGATCAGCCCATCGAGTCCGCATCGACACATTAGAAACACCTCAGCTCCCACGTAATCCCATCTGCCAGCACTTGGTCCATAGCCTTGATCATAGTATCGAATGTGTGGTCAGGTGCTGATTCTTCATGTGACTGGTGGCACAGTGGTTAGCGCTGCTGCCTCACAGCGCCAGGGACCTGGGTTCGATTCCCAGCTTGGGTCACTGTCTGCGTGGAGTCTCCCCGTGTCTGCATGTGTTTCCTCTGGGTGCTCTGGTTTCCTCCCACTGTCTGAAAGATGTGCTGGTTAGGTGCATTGGCCAAGCTAAATTCTCCCTCAGTGCACCCAAACAGGCACGGAGTGTGGCAACTAGGGGATTTTCACATTAATTTCACTGCAGTGACTAACAAATAAACTTTATATTCATTGGAGTTTAGAAGAGTGAGAGGGTGTATCATAGAAACTTAAAAAATTCGAACAGGATAGATTCTGAAAGAATGTTCCCAATGGTGTCGGAGTCCAGAACTAGGGGTCTTTGTTTGGGGATAAAGGGGTCCCTTTAGGACTGGGATGAAGAGAAATTTCTTCACCCAGAGGGCGGCGAATGTGTGGAATTCACTACCAGAGAGAGCAGTTGAGGCCAAAATGTTGTGTGATTTCAAGAGGGAATTAGATATAGCTTTTGGGGCTAAAGGGATCAAGGGATATAGGGAGAAGGTGGGATCAGGATATTGAATTTGATGATCAGCTATAATCAAAATTAATGGCAAAGCAGGCTTGAGGCCGAATGGCCTATTCCTGCTTCTAGTTTCTATATTTCTAACAAACATCCATCCCTCAAACCAACACCATCAAAGCACCTTGGCATAAAATGTACAGAAACGTGTAGACCTTACAGCATGGAAACATCGTGTTTAAATCTCTTCCTTATTTTGTTCCTTCACAGCATGGTTCCTGAGGTGGATACAGGGCAAGTTGGCATGAAAGATGTAAGGGCAAAGGGTAGTGGGTTGGCACTGGGGCTATAAGGGAGCCACAAGGGTGGGTGGGGGGTGCATGAGTTGGCATGTTAAAATGGATGGGGCATGGCAAGAAGGTGGGGTGGTGAGGAATGTCCGTGTTGGTGTATGCTCTCCACTTGAGTAACTGGTTCCAGTGTCATTTACCCAATCTGCTCCCAGATTCTTTCAACCCCTGTTCCCACATCTACCCAGTCATTGTAATGTTGACATAATCCTGGATTTTCACAAGTAATGGGAGACTCTGTGCACTTTTCACAACTTGCCTGGATGTGCAAAATCTCACTAGCTGTCCTGTCTGGAGACAGTACACATCTCTTTAACCTGTGCTTAATGCTCCCTCCACTCACATTGTCTGTACCTTTAAGACTTGATTAGCTGTGGGGTTATGAATACAAGCTTGCTTGTTTTTTAAATAAGGGATTAAGTACTTGAGGAGATTTAAACATTTTGAATGGGCTAGAACCACAGAACCATAGAAAATTACAGCTCAGAAACAGGCCTTTTGGCCCTTCTTGTCTGTGCCAAACCATTTTATGCCTAGTCCCACTGATCTGCACTTGGACCATATCCCTCCACATCTCTTACATTCGAGTGCTTTTTTTTTTTAACTATTGTAAAGCCTGTAACAGATATTTAAACCTTTATTTTATTCCATCACAGCATGGCTCCTAAGGTGGATACCAGGTGAGTTGGCATGAAATATGTAAAAGCAGAAGGTAATGGGTTGGCACAAGTTGGCACTGGGGCTATAAGGGAGCCATGAGGATGGGTGTGGTGGGGGGGGGGGGCGGCAGGGGTTGGCATGTTAAAGAGGATGGGGCATGGCAAGAAAGTGGGGGTGGTGAGGAATGTGGGCGAGGGAGCCAAAATACTTAAAACCACCAGGACAGAGAACTGAAGCGGGCCTTTCAAACAGCCCACCCGAGCACGTGGCAGCATCAGTGGCTGCCCTCAACTTCCATCCGGGGGAGGGGGAGAGAGAGAGAGAGAATGGACCTGACTCCACCTACCCATCTCATGCTACCCACCTTAGGAGCAAAGATCTAGGCTGTAGTTTCTGCCGAGACCACTACTCACCCTGGTGGTGAATTCCACATCTTTACAACAGACACCAACTCCTACAGGCAGCATTCACTCAGTTCAGTATGGCTGGAGTGGCGGTCAGCAAAGGAGATCTTTCACTCCTGCGCGCGGTTGTGTGCTTTGGGAACAATGACTGACATATCACATCATTTTAAAAAATAATTGAGGGGGGGGGGGGGGGCGGCACGCTGGCACAGTGGTTAGCACTTTGCCTCACAGCGCCGGAGACCCAGGTTAGAATCTGGCCTCAGGTCACTATCTATGCGGAGTCTGCACATTCTCCTCGTGTCTACGTGGGTTTCCTCCCACAGTCCAAAGATGTGCGGGTTAGGTTAATTGGCTATGCTAAATTGCCCCTGGTGCCAGGGGATTAGCAGGGTAAATATGTGGGGTTGCAGGAATAGGGCCTGGGTGGGATTGTGGTCAGTGCAGACTCGATCAGCCGAGTGGCCTCCTTCTGCACTGTAAGGATTCTATAAACCAAGTGTCACAAGAGTGTCTAATGATTCAGCATTCTTCACACCACATGGTCAACCACAATATATGTGGAGGAGATCAGCTGGTAGGTATTCATTCTGCACTGGTCTGTTGAGAACCACTTTATGGAGCTTGCAATTACCAATCACCCAAGTAACCCTCTGATGTTACAAATCAGAGTCACATGAAGAATCAGCACCTGACCACACATTCGACACTATAATGAGATCCTTAACCATCAAATTTAAGAAATGAGATTCTCTTCCTCACTGGCTAGACTCTGTATTGTTTCTAATTTTCAGTTCTGTTATTTGTTTTTTGCTGCCTAAAACATGATTAATGTGGCCCCATGGATAGCTAGAAATGTTTGCTATATCAGCAGGGTAGAATCATAGAATCCCTATAGTGCAAAAGGAGGCCATTTGGTCCATTGTGTCTGCACCGACCACAATCCCACTCAGGCCCTATCCCTATAACCCCATATATTTACCCTGCTAATCCTCCTGACACTAAGGGTCAATTGAGCATGGCCAATCAACCTAACCTGCACATCTTTGGACTGTGGGAGGAAACCGAAGCACCCAAAGGAAATCCATGCAGACACGAGGAGAATGTGCAAACTCCGCACAGTGACCCGAGGCCGGAATTGAACCCGGGTCCCTGGTGCTGTGATGCAGCAGTGCAAACCACTGTGCCACCATGCTGCTCCTACATGAGATCTGGCAGTGCACAACATTGTGTGTCAATGTTCACCCAACTTGGCTTATTGTCTGCCAAAGCCAAGGCAATAGTGCCTGACTGACTCAGGGTTGTTTTGGGGCCCAACTTGACGCCATGGAAAAGGCTCAAGCATTCACCCTTCTGAGCTTTGCAGGGCAGACGGTGGCAGAGTGAGGCCCAGGGAAAAAGATACAAATGTCTGAGGTCACGTACTGACTAACTCGAGAACGGTTTCTTCCCTGCTGTCATCAGACTTTTGAATGGACCTACTATAACGTAAGCTGGTCATTCTCTACACCCGTGCTGTGACTGCAACACTATATTCTGCACCCCCTTACAGAATCCCTACAGTACAGAAGGCGGCCACTTGGCCCATCGAGTTTGTACCAACCACAATCCCACCCAGGCCCTATTCCCGTAACCCCACACACCTACCCTGCTAATCCCCCTGACACTAGGATCAATTTAGCATGGTCAATCAAGCTAACTCGCACATCTTTGGAGCGTGGGAGGAAACTGGAGCATCTGGAGGAAACCCACGCAGACACAAGGAGAAAGCACAAACTCCACACAGACAGTGACCCGAGGCTGGAATTGAACCTGGGTCCCTGGCGCTGTGAGACAGCAGTGCTAACCACTGTGCCACCGGGCCACCCTCTCCTTTCCTTCGCCCTCTATGTTTTGTCTGTACAGCGCACAAGAAACAATACTTTTCACTGTATACCAATACATGAGACAATAATAAATCAAGTCATTGATAAAGGTGAAGCTAGAAAACCACAAGGAAAAAGAAATCAATTAGAAGGGTATGAGGTTGATGGGGTTACTTAAAGAAAAACAGGAGGAGGTTTGTGAGGAGCACAAGTACCAGCATGGGCCTATTGGGCCGAATGGCCTGTTTTTGTGTTGCAACTAGTTTGTAATGGTCATTCTGTCCATCATTCTTGGGTCTGGGTTTGAGGGAGGAAGGGGTCAGTTAGGCAACTGTTGCCTGAGCTGAACTCTGACCTTCTGCTGTCAGAGTTCTCCCCCTGTGGCGACATCACAGGCACAAACCCTGGTTCGAAAATATAAACTATTTTCCAAAATGATAAACCTAAAATTAAGGTGGTGTTAAACACTATGTCAGCTTGACCCAGTTTATAACACCACCACCTGAACCAGAGGATTGTGGGATCATAAGAATTAGGAACAGGGGTAGGCCATTCGGCCCCACTAGCCTGCAACACCATTCAATAGTGCTACATAGAGTCATAGAATCCTACAGTGCCGGAGGCCATTCAGCCCCATCAAGTCTGCACCGACCACAATCCCACCCAGGCCTATACCCATAACCCCATACATTTACCCTAGCTAGTCCCTCGGGTGCTATGGAGCAATTTAGCATGGCCAATCCACCTAACCCGCACATCTTTGGACTGTGGGAGAAAACCGGAGCACCCAGAGGAAACCCACGCAGACACGGGGAGAATGTGCAAACTCCACCCAGACAGTGACCCAAGCCGTGAATCGAATCCGGATCTCTGGCGCTGTGAGGCAGCAGCTCTAACCCACTGTGCCACCATATTTTGGCTTCAGTCTTTGTTTGGAACAAGGAAGGTATGTATTGATAATGAGGAACTTTAGGGTTTTGCAACACAAAGGCTGCCCTGGGACAGAGTCCCAATTCTACATGCCTACTAAAGATTCTCCGGAGAGGACAACACCCTCTGGTGTGATGACTCATGCTCAGTTTTCATTGGTCCCTCAAGTCAGGTGACTCACATCTGCTGTACGGTCTTAAAGTAAGAAGTCTCACAATACCAGATCTTAAAGTGACAGACACCACATACACAACAAATAGTATCATGGCTAATCCAACATTCCTCACATCCACTTTCCTGCCCTTTCCTCATAGCCCTTGATTCCCTTACTGATCAATAATCTATCTCAGCCTTAAATATACACAAGGACACTGCCCCCACATCTTTCCTTGGCAAGGAGGACCAAAACCTCTCAACTCTCAGAAGAAATTCCTCCTCATCTCTTTGGTTTGATTTATTATCACATGTATTAATAAACAGTGAAACTATTGTTTCTTGCGCGCTATTCAGACAAAGCATATTGTACATAGAGAAGAAAAGGAGAGAGTGCAGAATGTAGTGTAACAGTCATAGCTAGGATGTAGAGAAAGATCAACTGAATACGAGGTAGGTCCACTCAAAGGTCTGATGGCAGCAGGGAAGAAGCGGTTCTTGAGTCGGTTGGTATGTGTCCTCAGACTTTTGTATCTTTTTCCCGAAGGAAGAAGGTGGAAGAGAAAACGTCCGGGATGCATGCGTGTGGCCCTTGATTATGCTGGCTACTTTTCTGAGGTAGTGGGAAGTGTAGACAGTCATTGGATGGGAGGCTGGTTTGCGTGAAGGACTGGACTTCGTTCATGACCCTTTGTAGTTTCTTGTGGTCTTGGACAGAGCAGGAGCGATACCAAACTGTGATTCAACCAGAAAGAATGCTTTCTATGGTGCATCTGTAAAAGTTGAGAGTTGTAGCTGACATGCCAAATTTCCCTTAGCCTCCTGAGAAAGTAGAGGAGTTGGTGGGCTTTCCTAACTATAGTTTCAATATGGAGGTCAGGTTGTTGGTGATTTGGACACCTAGAAAATTGAAGCTCTCGACAAGTTCCACTTCATCACTGTTGATGTAGACAGAGGCAAGCCTCCACTGTGCTTCCTGAAGTCGATGACCATCTTCTTTGTTTTAGTGACATTTGAGGGAGAGATTATTGTTGCCGCACTAGCTCACCAGATTCCCTATCTCATTCCTGTACTCTGCCTGGTCATTGTTTGAGATCTGACCCACTATGGTGGTATCGTCAGCAAACTTGAAGGGGAATTTGGTCGTGCAGTCATAGGTGTATAAGGAGTATAGTAAGAGGCTGAGGACACAGCCTTGTAGGGTACCGATGTTGAGGATGATCATGGAGGTGGTGTTGTTGCCTATCCTTACTGATTGCGGTCTGTGGGTTAGGAAGTCTAGGATCCAGTCACAAAGGGAGGAGCTGTGCTCCAGGCCATGGAATCTTAAATTGGCTCCCCTTTAATCTGAGACTATGCCCTCTGGTCCTAGACTTACCCATGAGGGGAAACATCCTCTCAGCATTTACCATGTCAAGCTCTTTAATAATCCTGTATGTTTCAATTAGGTCACCTCTCATTCTTACTAAATTCCAATAAGTAGTGCCCCAACTTGTTCAATCCTTCCTCATAAAGACAATCCCTTCACACCTGGGATCATCCTGGTGAACCTGAACTGCCTCCAATGAAATAATATCTTTCCTTAAATGTGCGAGTTAGGTGGATTAGCCATGATAAATTGTCCGTCAGTGTCAGAGGAATTGAGCAGGGTAAATATGTGGGGTTACGGGGATAGGGCCTGGGTGGGATTGTTGCCAGTGCAGGCTCGATGAGCTGAATGGCCTCCTTCTGCACTGCAGGAATTCTGTGATTTCTATGATTCTAAGGGGACCAAAACTGCTCACAGTACTCCAGATGTGGTCTTGCCAGTACCTTGTACAGTTTTTTTCTTTGTTTTTATTCCAATTCAATCAAATCAAGTCCAATTCAGAGTCTCAACAAGTTGAGACATTCCCAATCCAAGCTGACAAGACAGGGCTCTCACCTCCTGTCTTGGGCTTGATCCACATGATCCAAGCTGATTGGAGTAGGCATAGCTCCTCCTCCAACGCTTGATCTCATTTGCATCTTAGCTAAAAGGCTGAGATGCCGCTTTTAAAAATTGCTTCAAACGAAGCTAAAATGTAACCCAATGACTTCAACCAAGTACAGCATGTCGATACTACACTTGATCTTAGCCAAAAGGCCGAGATAACTTCCCTACTCTTGAAAACTCTGGGCTAAGAAGGTGCACAATTCACTGGCTTCTGTTGCCACTGGACCCTCTTCTTGGCGAGCTGAGGTGTTAAGTAAAACCAAGACTCTTAAATGAAGCAAAGCAGCATCAGGTAAATGTGCTTCAAGCCATTATCAGTAGCTTTCGTAAACATCCGACCCTGATTTTGGTACAAAGTCTCATGTTTATCAATCTCCACACAGCAAGTGTTTTGATGTGTAAAAGATATTGAACAAAAGGACAGGAACTGTGCTTACAAAGAGTGAAAATCAAAAAAGAAATTCGAACACTTCAACGTGAATTATTAAGAGCTTGGCTGGATGGTATGTTTTTCATACAAGTGAGTTCCTCCAACTCATTTGTTTACTTCTCGAGTTACTAATTCTCCGCAGGCCTGGGGAACATTGCCCTTAACTCAAACTCCAGATTTGAAATTTATGTAGCTTTTTACCCAATATCCTGTAATTTATTCAGTTTTCTAATTTTAGCAACCATAATTTGGATTTATACCTCAGTTTTAACATTAAGAAAAGTGCCAGGGTCATTCCTGAACAGAATGTGAAGGCCGGAGGAAACTGACAATGGAAATAAGGGAACTGATGGTTAAACTCCAAGCTTGCTATTACTTAATCATTACTTCTGGATTTAACTTCTTCCCTTTTTCAAACGTTAGGTGTCAGACACTTATCAATCGAGCTCCTTCATTTAACAATAAATTAAACAATTTTGTTCCTTCGACTATGGATCCACAAACATTAACACAACTGAAATTAATTTGTCGTAAATTTCCTACAAGGCTGAAATTAAAGGTCAAGTATTGAGAAGGAACAATGGATGGTATGATTAAGGGTGGCATGGTGGCACAGTAGTTAGCACTGCTGCCTCACAGCGCCAGGGATCGGGGTTCAAATCCTGGCTTGGGTCACTATCTGTGTGGAGTTTGCACATTCTCCCCGTGTCTACGTGGGCTTTGTCCAGGTGCGCCAGTTTCCTCCCACACTCCACAGATTTTAAAGTAAAGTTTTTTAAAAGCTTATTTATTAGTCAGAAGTAAGGCTTACATTAACACTGCAATGAAGTTACTGTGAAATTCCCCTAGTCGCCACATTCTGGCACCTGTTCGGGTCAATGCACCTAAACTAGCACGTCTTTCAGACTGTGGGAGGAAACCAGAGCACCCAGAGGAAACCCACGCAGACACAGGGAGAATGTGCAGCTCCACACAGATCGCCGGGAATGGAACTTGGGTCCCTGGCGCTGTGAGGCAGCAGTGCTAACCACCATGCCACCCAAGATTTGCGGGTGAATTGGCCATGATAAATTGCTCCTTAGTGTTAGGGGGACTAGCTAGCGTAGGTGCATGGGGTTATGGGGATAGGGCCTGGGTGGGATTGAGGTCAGTGCAGACTCGATGAGCTGAATGGCCTCCTTCTGCACTGTAGGATTCTATGATAGCACGCAAAACAATACTTCTCACCGTATCTTAGTACATGTGACAATAAATCAATAAAAAAAAAACAAACACAGAGCTCCCGAACGCACCTTTAAATCTCGCTGGCTATTAGGATTGCACAAGAGAATGTAAGAGGGGAGTGAACACGAGGAAAAGCTGTATCAGTCAACAAGTTGTTATGCAATATAAACCAACAAGTGCTGAAAATACTCAGCAGGTCCGGCAGCATCTGTAGAGAGGGGGGGAAAAAAAGAGTCAATGTTTTGAGTCAAATATGACACTTCCTCGGAACCTGAGGTTATGATCTGGAAGGCACTGCCCGGAGAAGCGGATTCAGTAGGTACTTTCTAAAGGAAGCTGGATACACTCAGAAAGGAAACAAAATGCGAGTTAATAATGGGAAACAAGGAAATAAGACTTCGAGCAGATATTTTACATCGGTCTTCATGGCAGAAGATGCTAAAAATCACCCCAATAAAACTCGAGAAGCAAAAGGGATCAAGGAACAGAGATCAACGCTGGGGCCTCAACCACTTCTGATTTATTTTAATGCAATCCATCCAAATTTGTTGACAATACGAAGCTAGATGGGGCAGTAGGTTGTAAGTAGGGTACAAAGAGCCTATCAGGGATACAAGTAGGTTAAGTGAGTGGGCAAAGAATTGGAAGCTTGAGGTTATCCACTGGTAGTAAGAATAGAAAAACAAAATATTATTTAAATAGAAGGAGGCTACAGAATGCTTCGATACATCAGAGATCTGTATATTCTCAGCCATGAATCACAAAATGCAGGTACAGCAAGCAATTAGCAATGCAAATGGAATGTTGACCTCTATTGCAAGGACGTTGGAGTATTAAAGTAGGCAAGTCTTGCTAAAACATTACAGGGCCTTGGTGAAACCACGCCTAGAGTACTGCGTAGTGTTTTGATCCCATTAGTTAAAAGGTGGATATACTTGAATTGGAGGTAGTTTGGAGAAGGTTCATTAGGCTGATTCCTGGGATGAAGGGGCATCTTCATCTAGAGGAAACGTCGAGCAGGTTGGGCCTGCCTGATCAGAGTTTAGAAGAATGACTGGTGATCTTATTAAAAAATAAAAGATTCTGAGTGGGTTGCACAGGGTAGATGCTGACATGATGTTTCCCCTTGGGGGAAGAATATAAACTAGAGGACATAGTTTCAGACGAAAGTGTCGCCCATTTAAGATGGAAATGTGGAGTATGTGGGCGGCACGGTGGCACAGTGGTTAGCACTGCTGCCTCACATGCTAGGGACCCGGGTTCGATTCCTGGCTTGGGTCACTGTCTGTGCAGAGTCTGCACATTCTCCCCGTGTCTGCATGGGTTTCCTCCGGGTGCTTCGGTTTCCTCCCACAATCCAAAAGACGTGCTGGTTAGGTGCATTGGCCATACTAAATTCTCCCTCAGTGTACCGTGTCGCTACTAGGAGGTTTTCATGAGACCAGGAGCAGGATTAGGCCACTCGGCCCATCGAGTCTGCTCCTGCCTTTTCCCCATATTAAATCAAGAACCTATCTCTGTCTTAAAGACACTCAATGACCTGGCCTCCACAGCCTTCTGCGGCAAAGAGTTCCACGGATTCACCACTCTCTGGCTGAAGAATTCCTCCTCATCTGTTTTAAAATAATCGCTTTAGCCTGAGGTTGTGCCCTCTGGTTCTAGTTTTTCCTACTAGTGGAAACATCCTCTCCACGTACACTCTATCCAGGCCTCGCAGAATCCTGTAAGTTTGAATAAGATCCCTTCTAAACTCCAACGAATGCAGACCCAGAGTCCTCAACCATTCCTCATACGGCAGTAATTTAATTACAGTGTTACTGTAAACCTACTTGTGACACTAATAAATAAACTTAAAACTTATCTCAAAGAATTGTGAATCTTTGGGATTCTCTGCTGCAGAAATCTGGGTTATTGAATATATTCCTGACGGAAATAGACAGATTCTTAAACTGTAAATCAAGGATTGAAGAAGGGAAAGTGGCGTCAGATCAGTTATGACCTTACTGAATGGTGGAGCAGGCTCAAGGGGCAAGTGGTCTACTCCAATCTCCTATGAAAGAACTGGGGAGAGGGACTCATATGGCTCTATCAAGAGGGAGCTGACAGCATAGTGGTATTGTCACTGGACTAGTAATCCAGAGGGTGACACACTTGGGACCCAAGTTCGAATCCCACCATGGCAGATGGCAAAAATTCAATTCAAATATAAAAAATCTGGAATTAAAAGTGTAATGGTGACCTCAAAACCATTGTTGTAAAAAAAACCATCTGGTTCACTAATAGCCTTTAGGGAAGGGAAATCTGGTCTGGTCTGGCCTACATGTGACTCCAGAACCACAGCAATGTGGTTGATTCAAAACAACAAATGCTGGCCCGGTCAGCCGAATGGCCTTCTCTTTTGTTGTACGATTCTAAAGAACGTTGTTTTGAAGGCGGCAAATACCACAAGCGTTTTTCTTTTTTGAAGAGTAACCGTGTGTAAATGAATAATTTGATTATTTCACCACAAGGGAAGATTATTTAGTAACATTTTTGTTGCAAATAAAGGACAGTAATTGTCCCAAATTACACAAAAGGCTTGGCATGGAAGTTTCATCATTTTGAACACAAGTTATTTCCTGTTGAAACTCACTCAGCGTAGCCTGTGTTCCACGGAAGTTTCTTGTTCCTCGGAGGAAGCAGGATCGGCCTGTCCCTTTGATCCCCGTTCTGGCTCATTTCTGCGGGGTTTTGGTGCAGAAAGTGGGGCCGGCAGTACATGTTGTAGATGGGCTCCGGGCGAGAAGTGGTCGACGGCTGGCGGTTCCTGGCCACGGGCGCAGTCCTTCTCTTTAGCCTCTTAAACATGCCTGCGCTCTGGGTTTATGAAGCAGCGGGAGGGACTGGATTAGTAATCTTCTCTCCTCCTCTTCCCCAATTTTGTCCTCTTCCCCAGTCCAGGCTAACACGGTGCAGAGAAAGTTTTCCTAATGAGGAAAGATTCCACTTGTTCCATTTGTAGGGATGAAATCGCTGTGAGCCTCTGTCTCCCAAGCCCCCCTGTTAACAAGTGAGGGAGTTCCTCGCACCCGCGATCAATGCTGAGTTTTTAATGTGTAGCAGCATTGTGTAAACCTGACACAGACTCAGCGTCCAATTACAGGGCTCAGTCTAATTTCACACACTGAGGAATCTAAGTCAGAACCTGCAGTAAAAGAGAGGAGTTTCAGCCTCTTTGATGAAACTTAAACTAATTGGATGGTTTTAAGTTCATTTATTTATCTCAGTTCACAAGTAGGCTTACATTAACACTGCAATGAAGTTACTGTGAAATTCCCCTAGTCGCCACACTCCGGCACCTGTTTGGGTCAATGCACCTAAACTAGCACGTCTTTCAGACTGCGGGAGGGTGACCTTCACGAGGGCAATTAGCGGTGGGCAACAAATGCTGGCCTTGCCAGCTTTAGGTTTTTAGTTTATTTATTAGTGTCACAAGTTGGCTTACATTAACACTGCAATGAAGTTACTGTGAAAATCCCCGAGTCGCCACACTCCGACGCCTGTTCGGGTACACTGAGGGAAAATTTTGCATGGCTAATATACCTAATCAGCACATCTTTCAGACTGTGGGAGGAAACCGGAGCACCCAGAGGAAACCCATGCAGGCACGGGAGAATGTGCAGACTCTGCACAGATATTGACGCAAACCGGGAATCGAACCCCGATCCCTGGCGGTGAGGTAGCAGCGCTAACCACTGTGCCACCATTCTGCCCATCCAAAGTCCTGAAATTCTTCTTTCAAGCATTTGTTGCCCCTATTTATTTATGGGATGTGGGCTTCGCTGGCTGGACCAATATTTATTGACCATCCCTAATTGCTTTTGAACTGAGTGGTTTGCTAGGCCATTTCAGAGGACAGTTCAGAGTCAACCACATTGCTGTGGGTCTGGAGTCACATATAGGCCAGACCAGGTGAGGACAACAACTTTCCTTCCCTAAAGGACATTAGTGAACCAGATGGGTCTATACAACAATCGACAACGGTTTCATGGTCATCATTAGACTTCTAATTCCAGATTGTTATTGAATGCAAATTTCACCGTCTGCCGTGGTGGGATTCGAACCATCCCCAGAGCATTACCCTGGGCCTCTGGATTACTAATCTAGCGACAATACCACCACACTACTGCCTCCCCTATATACCCTATTCTCTTTTGAAAGCTATCATTGAATCTGCTTCCATTAGGCTTTCGGTTCATGCAGTCCAGATCAGGACAAGTCACTGCACAAACAAAAGTATTCTCATCTCAGCCTTATTACAATTGCCTCTGCTTCTGCCCTGCGGAAATGTGCCGGCACAATTTTGTCTCCTGCCGCTCACCGGAACTTCCCTTACCGGGTGGCATAGTGGTAATATCACGGGACTCGTAATCCAGAGGCCCAGGCTAATGCTCTGGGGACATGGGTTCAAATCCCACCTGGAATTGAAAACTAGTCTCAGTAATGGTGACCATGAACAATTGTCGTAAAATCCCATCTGATTCACTAAGGGAAGGAAATCTGCCGTCCTTACCTGGTCTGGCCTACACATGACTCCAGAGCCACAGCAATGTGGTTGACTCTGAAATGCCCTCCGAAATGGCCTCGCAAGCCAATTATTTCAGACAGTTTGGCATGGGCAACAAATGCTGGCTTTGCCATGGACACGCACACCCTCATGGAAGGGAAAGTAATGGCCTAGTGGTATTTTCACTAGACTATTAATCCAGAAACTCAGCAGATGTCCTGGGGACCCAGGTTTGAATCCTGCCACAGCAGATGATGGAATTTGAATTCAATAAAAAGTATCTGGAATTAAGAATCTACTGATGACCATGAAACGATTGGCGGAAAAACCCATCTGGTTCACTACTGTCCTTTAGGGAAGGAAATCTGCCGTCCTTACCTGGTCTGGCCTACATGTGGCTTCAGAGCCACAGCAATGTGGTTGACTCTCAACTGTCCTCGGAAATGGCCTAGCCAAGAGCAACTAGGGATGGGCAATAAATGCTGGCCAGCCAGCGACACCCATGTCCTATGAATGAATTTTTAAAAAATCCTCTGAAAGAATAAAGAAAAAATTCCCTCCATTTCATGAGTTTCAACTGTAGCTAAGTGTCTCTTATAAAAGAGGTGTGTTTGTGGTTAAATGACTTATGGTTATATGGACTTCTTTGGAAGTCCGTATAAATAACATTCCGAGACATTCTCCCATCTGATGCTTTAGTCACCTGTTCAAAGAAAATTCAATGAGATTAGTCAGGCATGACTTCCCTTTTTAAAATTCATGATAACTCTGATCAGCTGAAAATACTCAAGGTGATAAGTCACCATATTTTTAATTATAGATACTAGAAATTTTCTGACAACGTCTTAGATCAGTGCCTTCCAAACCCTTACCCGGTGAGACCCCATTTTAATGCCTCAGACTTCATGTGACCCCAGAGTCAAAACGTGGGGGAGCAGGTGAATTGCTGAGCTTAAAGATTTTACAAGTTTATTTACTTCTTCGTGCCACAAGTAGGCTTACGTTAACACTGCAATGAAGTTACTGTGAAAAATCCCTAGTTGCCACATTCTGATGCCTGTTCGGGTACACCGAGGGAGAATTTAGCATGGCCATTGCATCTAACCATCACATCTTTTGGACAGTGGGAGGAAACCCACGCAGACACGGGGAGAATGTGCAGACTCCACACAGACAGTGACCCAAGCCGGGAATCGAACCCAGATCTCTGGCGCTGTGAGGCAGCAGCACTAACCACTATGCCGTCCTTGGCAGATTTCCTGTTGAGCAGTTTTGGGGGGGGCGGGGGAGGAGATGATTCAATTATTGAGTGGGGGCTTTGGTTATTGCCCAGGATGGAGGGGGTGGGGGGGTGTTCAGGGAGCATAGAGCATAGCTGACTAAAAAGCAGGGTTTCTCCAAAAGAAAATGAACACTCACCTGTTCACAAGGTGTGGAATCAAGCAGAACTCGGAGAGGAATCCACCAGATCACACCCACCAATAAAACATGGCAAGAATTAAAAGGGGTCTTGTTGCTGTCAGGAATCTGTCGAAGTTCTTTTGGAGCCTCCTCCAGAGTTGCTGCTTCAATCTCTCCCTGCAGTACAAGCAATGATGTGGAGATGCCGGCGTTGGGCTGGGGTAAGCACAGTAAGAAGTCTCACAACACCAGGTTAAAGTCCAACAGGTTTATTTGGTAGCAAATACCATAAGCTTTCGGAGTGCTGCCCCTTCGTCAGATGGAGTGGATATCTGTTCTCCAACAGTGCACAGACACAGAAATCAAGTTACAGAATACTAATTAGAATGCAAATCTCTACAGCCAGCCAGGTCTTAAAGGTACAGATAATGTGGGTGGAGGGAGCATTCAACACAGGTTAAAGAGATGTGTATTGTCTCCAGACCGAACAGCTAGTGAGATTCTGCAAGATCAGGGGGAAAGCTGTGGGGGTTACTGATAATGTGACATAAATCCAACATCCTGGTTTAGGCCGTCCTCATGTGTGCGGAACTTGGCTATCAGTTTCTGCTCAGCGACTCTGCGCTGTCGTGTGTCGTGAAGGCTGCCTTGGAGAACGCTTACCTGAAGATCCAAGGCTGAATGCCCGTGACTGCTTCAGCACTTCAGCAGTCACGGGCATTCAGCCTTGGATCTTCAGGTAAGCGTTCTCCAAGGCGGCCTTCACGACACACGACAGCGCAGAGTCGCTGAGCAGAAACTGATAGCCAAGTTCCGCACACATGAGGACGGCCTAAACCGGGATGTTGGATTTATGTCACATTATCAGTAACCCCCACAGCTTTCCCCCTGATCTTGCAGAATCTCACTAGCTGTTCTGTCTGGAGACAATACACATCTCTTTAACCTGTGCTTAATGCTCTCTCCACTCACATTGTTTGTACCTTTAAGACTTGATTATCTGTAAAGACTGCATTCCAATCATTATTCTGTAAATTGAGTTTATGTCTCTGTATGCCCTGTTTGTGAGCATTTCTCCACTCTACCTGACGAGTGCTCCCTCCACCCACATTATCTGTACCTTTAAGACCTGGCTGGCTGTAGAGATTTGCATTCTAATCAGTATTCTGTAACTTGATTTCTGTGTCTGTGCACTGTTGGAGAACAGATATCCACTCCATCTGACGAAGGAGCAGCGCTCCGAAAGCTTATGGTATTTGCTACCAAATAAACCTGTTGGACTTTAACCTGGTGTTGTGAGACTTCTTACTGTACAAGCAATGGCCACCAGTCCCAGTGGCACTGCTGAGCATGAAGAGCTGCTGGATGGTTGGCAGCTCTCAAAGATGGGCTCTTCATCTTTGAAGGCCCAGTGGTGTCAGTTGACTGCCTGACTAATTATTTCAGGGCGTACAAGTTTTTTTAAAGGCAGAGGTGGATAGATTCTTAGTAAGCAAGTGGGTGATGGGTTATCGGGGGTAGATGGGGTGCAGATTTGTGGTTATTATCAGGTCAGCCATGGTCTTATTGGAGGGTGGGGGAGGCTCGAAGGGCTGAATGGCCTCCTCCTGCTCCTTTTTTGTAAATGCAGATTTATTATCAGGGACAATCCAGGGGAGTACCAATCCTGAGAATTTTGACACTGGAACCACTGGCACTTAAGACTGCACTTTAATTCAGTCTTGCAATTCTCGAATTATTTATCCATGAAAGATTAGGTATTTTAAATGTTACAACAGTTGTTGGAACTTCAATACTAGTTTACAGGGGTCCTTTCATTAGGAATCCAAAACTAGGTAAGTCATGTTAATTTGTGAAGTGAAACCTTCCAACAATATGACTGTGATAATCTCAACAGAACATCACGACTAAATTATCACGTCAAGATACACAGATTTTTAATCAGTAAGGGAATCGAGGGTTCTGGGGATAAGACGAGAAAGTGGAGTTGAGGATTATCGTTAATAAGTTGCTGTCTTTGTGCTTGCTTTTGATTTGATTTGATTTATTATTGTCACATATATTAAAATGCAGTGAAAAGTATTGTTTCTTGCGCACTATACAGACAAAGCATACCATTCATAGAGAAGGAAAGAAGAGAGTGCAGAATGTAGTGTAACAGTCATAACTAACATTGTGCACTTAGCCGGAGAACCTGTATTTTTGCTTGCTGCAATTCTGCAGGGGTGAATCAGAATCACTGGCTACAGAGAAACCAGTTCCCTCATTAACTAACTGCAGTTGCCTCTCCAGTAGAAAGCTTATTTATCCCCGACTAAGACTGAAAATAACTTAACTTTAACAGCAAATGGTCACAATGGTGTTGCCAGTGTAAGTTTAGGTTACTTACTCCCTTAGCGTTTCCTGGTATAGCCAAGAGATCTTCGATTGGGTCCTAACCTTCTGAAAGCCAATGAGACCACTCATGATCTCATTGAGCGGTGGAGTAGACTCGATGGGCCGAATGGCCTACTTCTGCTCCTATGTCTTACATTCTTGTAACTTTTGGTTTTCAATACTGTGCTCCCAGGAGGGATCAAGGTGAGTCATTAAATCTTACAGCACAAAAGGAGGCCATTTAACCCATCATGCCTGTGCTGGCATTATGAAAGAACAATCGAATTCACCCCACTCGCCTGCTCTTTCCCCATAGCCCTGCAATTCTTTCCCCTTTATTCAATTCCCTTTTGAAAGGTACCTTTGTTACTGTTACTCCCAAAACCATTGAAATAAAACCTTGGAGTCAAGTTCTACTCAAATCCGTTCATTCACTTCTCTTTGTCTCTCTCACACTGTCCAAAGGGCATAACTTGGAACACTGCAAAACATTGTGGGAATATTGCAAATACTTAACACATTCATGGCATTTTGTTATTTTAACAGAAACAAGCTCAATTAAAACATAAACAGTTAATAAGATTCTTGTTTATCTGCCAAACATAGTCACAGTGAAAATTGCTCATAAGCAGGGAAACTTGCTAATGTCAAACAGAAAGTGCGTACTACTGCTGAGTTAGTTTCTATATTTAAGCACTGCATGCTGTGTCCCAGCTGGGACTGAGCTGGTTTTATGTTTGCATATGAGTCACTACGTTCAAACTCCAGGGCCTGAGTACAAATGTCAAGCCTGGCTCCAGTGCAGGACTGGGGGAGTGTTACACTGTTGGGAGGTGCGGATCCCTTCTTGCAGCCAACTGGAACTGATATGGTTAGATGAAGGAGGCGGGTAGCCCGATTCAAAAGCGTGAGTATAGACGAGTTGGGTAGAATGGCCTCTTTCAGTGCTGTAACTTCTAGTGACATCTCAGTTGCTGTCCAGGGTGGAAACATACCTAACACAAAATCGGGCACCTTCCTATTTACTGCAGCCCAGGACCACACCAGTTGCCAAATAATCTATCTGAAGATATTTTTATCAGGCTATTTTCTTTTGCCTGCAGGAATACCCTACCACAAAATGACCTCAATTCTGTTTGTGTTCAGCTGCCCTGTGGCGTGATGGAAAACACTTTGTGGTACAACATAAGCACATTCTCATCTTGATTCTTCGAGCCTATGGCATTGTGGATTGCTGTACCATGGACTGTCTTGCTATCTTTCACAATCTTTGTTTTTGGAAACATTTTCTTTTGTCAAGATTGGAGGTAGTGGACAAGATCAATGTGGTCGATTCTTACTGACCCTGTGAAAAGGACTAGCAAGCCACTCAGTTGTCCCAAACCACTACAGGAATAGAATCAAGTAACAGCTTAGTTTAGCTCTCAGAGATCAACCTCCCCTTCATAACAGTGATGGAATACTCTCCACTTGTCTGGATGAGTGCAGCTCCAACAACACTCAAGAGGTTTGACACCATCCAGGACAAAGTGATCTGCTTGATTGGCACCCCATCCACCACCCTAAATGTTCAATCCCTGCACCATTGACAAACAGTGGCCACAGTACGTACCATCCACAAAATGAATTGCAGCAACTCACCAAACTTCCTTTAACTGCACCTTCCAAACCTGGGATTTCTACCATCTAGTTGATAGCATAGGATTCTACAATAGTAACACCAATGCAATATTTGTCACCTAAAGGGGACAAGGGCAGCAGACATCACCATTCATTCATTGCAGCTGGATTAAATCCTGAGACTTCCTTCCTAACAGCACCGTGGGTGTGCCTTGATCAGATGGACTGCAACGGTTCAAGAAGGCAGCTTATCACCAACACCTTCTCAAGCAAAGTTAGAGATGGGCAACAAATCCTGGCTTAGCTACATCCCATGAAAAAAGTTTTAATAAACTGCCTCGATCTGCCCAATAGATCATCGATGCTGCAGATGATTTTATGAATTAAATCTGTGATAATTAGGGCCAGATTTTTATCTTCAGTTTGGAAACTGCAAATTGGGCAATTTACATCTTTGTATTCCCAGCTTCTAAAAGGCAACACGATTCCATAAAATATTTGTTTCTGGGACCAACGCCTCTACTTTCTCAGAAGACTAAGGAAATTTGGCATGTCAGCTACGACTCTCACCAACTTTTACAGATGCACCATAGAAAGCATTTTTTCTGGGTGTATCACAGCTTGGTATGGCTCCTGCTCTGCCCAAGACTGCAAGAAACTACGAAAGGTCGTGAATGTAGCCCAATCCATCACGCAAACCAGCCTCCCATCCACTGATTCTGTCTACACTTCCCGCTGCCTTGGCAAAGCAGCCAGCATAATTAAGGACCCCACACACCCCGGACATTCTCTCTTCTACCTTCTTCTGTCGGGAAAAAGATACAAAAGTCTGAGGTCACGTACCAACCGACTCAAGAACAGCTTCTTCCCTGCTGCCGTCAGACTTTTGAATGGACCTACCTTGCATTAAGTTGATCTTTCTCTACACTCTAGCTATGACTGTAACACTACATTCTGCACTCTCTCGTTTCCTTCTCCATGAATGGTGTGCTCTGTAGAGCGCGCAAGAAACAATACTTTTTACTGTATGCTAATACGTGTGACAATAATAAATGAAATCAAATCAAATCAAATTGGGTGCAAGTTGAAGTCTCCTAAGGCAGGTACAAAGTGACAATGGAGGTGGGCGGTGGATGTTGGACCAGCGGGTTAGAAGGCCTGCCTTCACTTACTGGGGCATTGACCCAGTTCTATGTACGGTTGTTAGCCTTCTACCCCTCACCCTTAATTCCCCCCATGTTCCCTTCATATCCACTTACTCGGTATTCACTATGTAACTGTTATCAACAAAAGTAGGCTTAGCAGATGGCCAGACATCTAACTTGCCAGATGGTCTCATTATGAATGCTTGGCTGAACTGCAAAACTCACTAACGGATTCAGATTTGATGCTTTAGGTGTCAAGGAAATATTTATAAACTCACAGAGAATAGCCTAGGAAATCAGCAATGGATACCGTAGAGCAGACTGCCTGCCTGTCCTCATAACCAGGCAATAATCCAAAGGTCAATGGGACAAAACAAAACGTTCTGCATTCTTAAAACTCAAATTGCAACATAATTTCCATAAAAGTTAATTTTGTTGTATTATTTGAAACAAGAAAGACTTGCATTTTTGGAGTTCATTTCTCAACCCCAGGGCATCCAAAAGTACTTCAGAGGCAATTGTGTACTTTCAAAATGCAGTCACCGATGTAATGCAGGAAACAAGGCAGCCAATTTGTGCACAGCAACCTCCCACAAACAGCAATGTGATAATCAATCTGCCTCCACTGCTATAAACTGGTGGGCAGTGGCAGGTGGGTCAGCTCAGAGACTGGAGTGTATTATTGGCCCACTTTAATCAATTAATGCTTTAAGTTTCATTTATGCTTTGTTTTTGTTTTGGGTGGTTCCCCCTTTTAAGGGACTGCCCTTCTTGCTTTCTCCTTCAGTTTGTTTAATTTAATTAAATTTGTTTTTCCAAAAAGAATGGCGGGTGGGTCGAAGTACAAAGGCCAATTTTGAAATGGCTCCTTTGAAAGGCAGGAAGGCAAGTGTGGGGGGGGGGGGGAGGGGTTGGTGGGGAGGGGATATCAATTGGGAGGGTTGGAGAGCTGTACATGTTGGGGCACCCCCTTCCCACCATGATGTGACACCATCCCCACTTGTTCTTCCCCATGTGGCCTCCAAAGCCCGCCCGCCCCCTATCCCCTCAACCCCTCCCTAGGTTGGCTGATCCCTTCCTGCCCTAATAGCCCAGGACTTACTTATCTCCTTCTGAGATCCATTGCTTTTCCCCATGGAGATGCTTGTGGTTCTAGCAGCACCCACTGTTCAGTTCTGGCATTGCTGGGAGTGCCAAAACTGCCAGCCAAACTGAGGTGTGGATGTTTGATCTCACCCTGTTTGTGCTGCCCCCAACCTGGTATCACTACGGTGCAGGATTCAGGATTTTTAAAAGGTGGTCCGTTTGGGACTGATGTCTTTTCGGGATGGGGGGGAGGAGGGGATGGAGTCAAGCAATTATCTCCGCCCCTGTAAAATTCAGCCCTATTATCCACTTTAACACCAGCCGAAAGTGGATGTCTCTTAAATGTGAAATGAATGGAAGATAGGTGCACCCACATTGCTGTTAGGGAGAGCGTTCCAGGATTTTGACTCAGCGACAGTGAAGGGACGGCGATATATTTCCAAGTAGGTTTGTGAGTGACTTGGAGGGGAACCTCCAGGTAGTGGTGTTCCCAAATATCTGCTGCTTTTGTCCTTCTAGATGATAGTGGTCATGGGTTTGGAAGGTGCTGTCGAAGGAACCTTGGTGAGTTCCTGCAGTGCATCTTGGTTCACACGGCTGACACTGTTCGACGGCGGTGGAGAGATTGAATAATTGTGGAAGGGGTAGCAATCAAGCGAGCTGCTTTGTCCTGGAGTTATCGAGTTTCTTGACTTTTGTTGGAGCTGCATTCATCCAGGCAAGGGGAGAGTACGGGCAGCATGGTGGCTCAGTGGTTAGCACTGCTGTCTCACAGACCAGGAATCCGGGTTCGATTCCCGGCTTGGGTCACTGTCTCTGTGGAGTTTGCACGTTCTCCCCATGTCAGCATGTGTTTCCTCCGTGTGCTCTGGTTTCCTCCCACAGTCCAAAGATGTGCAGGTTAGGTGGATTGACCATACTAAATTGCCCCTTATTGTTAAGGGGACTAGCTAGGGTAAATGCATGGGGTTATGAGGATAGGGACTGGGTGGGATTGTGGTCAGTGCAGACTCGATGGGCCGAACAGCCTCCTTGTGCACTATAGGATTCTATGATTCTATGAAGTATTCCATTACATTCTTGACTTGTGCTTTGTAGACGATGGACAGGCTTTGGGGAATCAGGTGGTGAGTTACTCACCGCAAGGTTACGAGTCTTTGACCTGCTCTTGTAGCCATAGTATTTACATGGCTAGACTAGTTTGATTTCTGGTCAATGGTAACCCCCAGGATGTTGGTAGTAGGGCATTCAGTGATGGTAATGCTATTGAACGTAAAGGGGCAATGGTTAGATCCTCTCTTGTTGGAGATGGTCATTGCCTGCCACTTGTGGGGTGCGAATGCTACTTATTTGCCACTTGTCAGCCCAAGCCTGGATGTTGTCCAGATTTTGCTGCATTTGGACATGGACTGTTTCAGTATCTGAGGAGTCACGAATGATACTGAACATTGTGCAGTCATCAGTGAACATCCCCACTTCTGACCTTATGTTGGAAGGAAGATCATTGATGAAGCAGTTGAAACTACAGTGGATTTTTGATAATATGGAAGAGGAGTTTTGGAGTAAAAAACCGTGAGAATCTTGGAGTCAGCTAATCTCAGCTGGGAACATTAGTGGAGCTACAAATATTCATTAGCATCCTTAGACTAGGATCAGCGAAGTGATCTTTATTTCTCCCTCATATTCCTGTCGAATATGAGGGAGAAATAATATGAGGGAGAATATGAGGGCGGCACGGTAGCACAGTGGTTAGCACTGCTGCTTCACAGCTCCAGGGACCCGGGTTCGATTCCCGGCTTGGGTCACTGTCTGTGTGGAGTTTGCACTTTCTCCTCGTGTCTGCGTGGGTTTCCTCCGGGTGCTCCGGTTTCCTCCCACAGTCCAAAGATGTGTGGGTTAGGTTGATTGGCCATGCTAAAATTCCCCATAGTGTCCTGAGATGCGTAGGTTAGAGGGATTAGTGGATAAATATGTAGGGATATGGGGGTAGGGCTTGGGTGGGATTGTGGTCGGTGCAGACTCGATGGGCCAAATGGTCTCTTTCTGCACTGTAGGGTTTCTATGATTTCTATGAATGACCCTCCAAGTGGAAGTGTGCAAGTGTGATAACCACAAAATAGAATAACAAGTCAACGCTCAACTCGTTAGGTGATTTGAGCTAGGTTCTGGAGTGAGTTGGATTTCAAGGAACACTACTTCAAGGAATAATGACCTTTATCAGGAACAGAGAAAATAAGATTCTAGCGATGATGCCAGTGGTTATGGAAAGGTGTAAATTACTCAATCGTTGGAAATAACCCACAAGTACTCATTCACTTTGACTGAAGACAGAAGATGAACTAAAACTTGTAGAAACATTTATTATACGAGGCATGAGTTTGTGCAATTCCTTTCAATGTGAATCGATCAACCAAGAGGAAATGCAACCTCTCAGTTCTCACAGCAAGACCAGAGGTAACTTTCCCTTGAAAGTTGACTTGCGTAACTCAACTACAGAACATCTTCAACAGAGGCAGGCCGAGTAACATCACAAAACTATCTATTCACTGATGCTTCTTTTAGCATTTGGAAGAAATGATTTACAACAGTAACTGAAACACATTGTACAAGAGGGCACATGCAGAAAGCCTGGTTAGTGTTGAATCAACATTGTCTGCTTGCTGCTTTCGGGTAAAGTTGGATTTCCTTTCAAGGTTAAGAAATTGGAAACAAATAAAAAGCAAGCAAAGTTACTATAACTCCACAGATTACCATACACAAGAGCTGTTTACAATTTAAAATTTTTGAAAGAATGTCATATAGGTCCTGTTTGAAAGGACAAGCCAGAAGAGGGCAAGTAGGGTATCCTTTAGAAGCAATCTGGAAGTTCAATTGTAATGTGCGGCTGAAAGAGTTTCTAGTTCACCTTGGACAGTGAGTTTCATCAATTGTGTGTGCGTGTGTGTGCAAGTATATGTATGTATCGGTGAGCAACCTTCCTGGTGCATTGACCATAATGTGGCATTAAAACTATCCTGGGTCATGAAATAAGCTGTTTGAGAATGGCATATATTTAAAACAACATAAACAACTTATATATATACATATATAGTGCCGTTAACATAAAATGTCCCAAGGTGCTTCACAGGAATATTATAAAACAGGTATGGTACGAAGCCACATACAACCAAAAAATGGTCATAGGGGTAGGTTTAATGTGTATCTTTAAGGAAAAAAACAAGGTAGCAAGGCCACGAGGTGCAGGGAAGAGTATTCTAGTACTTGGGGGCTAGGCAACTGAAGGCACAGCCACTAATGATTGAGTAATTAAAGGGATATTAAAGGAATTAACATATCTTAAGAGGGTTTTGGGGCTGAAGGAGATTACAGAGATAGAGGGGACAAGGACTGGGAGGGTTTTTGAGAACAAGAATAAGAATTTTAAAATCAAGATACTGTTTGACTGGGAGGCAATGTAGGTCAATGAGGACAGGAGTGGCGGGGAAGCGAATCAAGTTTAGACATGGGCAGCTGAGTTTTACATGACCTCAAGGTTATGGCGGGTAGAATGTGGGAGACCAGCCTTGAGTGCATTGGAATAGTCAAGATGAGAGGTAATGGAGGCAGGAATTAAAAGTTTCAGCAGCAGATGAGCTGCGACTAGGAGCAGGGTCTGGTAACGTTATGGAGGTGTAAATGGACAGTTTAATGATGGCCCAACTCTGAGGCTGGAAGATGATCTCAGGGTCACATATGACACAAAATTGTGATCAGACTGACTTAATCTCAGATTATTGCCAGAGATAGTAGTTAGGAAAGGGAGTTTGGAGCGGAGACTAAGAACAATGGTTTTAGCCTTCCCAATCCTTAATTGGAAGAACTTTCTGCTCAACCAGTACTAGATGTCAGATAAGTAGTCTGCTAATTTAGCAGCAGAGGAGGAGTTGAGAGAGGTGGTGGTGAGATCGAGCTGGGTGTTGTCCGTGTAGATGTAAAAACTAATAATAAAAAAAACAATGAAAATAAACTACATTTGAGAGAAACTGAGAAAAGTATCAAGCAAACGTTCCTTCAAAGAAGAATAACTGAAAATGAAGCTCATCAGGTCATATAAAGAAATTGGTTAATTTGCATTTAAGTTTCATATAATCTTTACAATATCACTGATATCCTATTGATGAAAAGCATGATGTATACATATTCAAATTGTCTGACCATTTATACTGAGCAATGGGATGGAGAAGTGAGATTTTCCATTCTCTGAATTCAGTAATGTACTGTGAAAAAAATCAAATCGATGCTGTCCACATATTTATCAAACAGAACTTTGTTAGAAGTATAAAAAAGTACTGCAAACATCAGGGTAAAGATTTCTAGGTTCCTAAATCCCCTGCCATAATAATACCACAAATGGCATATTCCATTTTTCCAGGGTTTCTGCTGATCTATTTCCAAGGGCTGAAATGGTTGCTACGAGAGGACACAGGTTTAAGGTGCTGGGGGGTAGGTACAGAGGAGATGTCAGGGGTAAGTTTTTCACTCAGAGGGTGGTGGGTGAGTGGAATCGGCTGACGTCGGTGGTGGTGGAGGCAAACTCGTTGGGGTCTTTTAAGAGACTTCTGGATGAGTACATGGGATTTAATGGGATTGAGGGCTATAGATAGGCCTAGAGGTGGGGATGTGATCGGCGCAACTTGTGGGCCGAAGGGCCTGTTTGTGCTGTGGCTTTCTATGTTCTATGTTCTATCTTCCACTGACTGTATGACGGGAGGTTAAGGAAAAATGCTACAGAAGCTTCAGATGCTTATTTTTAATAACACAAAGTTTAAGTTTATTTATTAGTGTCACAAGTAGGCTTATACTAACACTGCAATGAAGTTACTGTGAAAATCCCTGAATCGCCACACTCCTGTTCGGGTACACTGAGGGAGAATTTAGCATGGCCAATGCACCTAATCGGCACGTCTTTCAGACTGTGGGAGGAAACGGGAGCAGCTAGAGGAAACCCACGCAAACACTGGGAGAACGGGCAGACTCCGCACAATGACCCAAGCCGGGAATTAAAACCAGGTCCCTGGCGCTGTGAGACAGCAGTGCTAAGCACTGTGCCGCCGCACTTCGTAGGTGTTTTACCATTTTCAAACTTTTCTTTACCCTTTTGAAATTTGCTGCCACTGATGTGATGGCTGTGTTTTGCCAAGTGGCCTTGTGTCACTTGGCAGAAGAGATGAGTTTGACGTTGAATCGGCAACTGATGAGAAATGATATTTCAATTGAAAAAATACCATTTTACAGGTATTCTGAATATATTGTCGTACAACAGTCAGTGAATTAATAGACTAAGACTGTATCAATGTTAAAGTATAATGAGAAGTTAAAAAATTAGATGGATGACAGTCAGTTGAGGTGTCAAGTCAACTCAGACAGGTAGCACAGTGAAATTGATATAGATGTCACCAAAGATATTAAACAAAGAAACAAGAATTCAGAGGCGTCAGAGTGACCTGGGCTGAATGTCAATTTTTTTCTGCACCAATCCTCCATCATTCAGAAAAGACTTATTGTGCCAACAGATTTTTACACATCCCAATGCATCCTACTTTATAGCAATTGAGTCATTGAATTATTTATTTGTTCCCCAAATATTTGAACAGAAAACATGTTGATATATATATGTATATAAATGAACAGGTTTAAGATGTAAATATTTGAATAAATGGGTTTTACCATCAGCCAGCATGATAATAAATGCACTCCACTCATGATAAAATGTAGCTCAGCTTCTGTGTCCTCTCATCATGAACATGCCCTCCCAGAAAGCCCAGTAATGTTGGTATTTTTATGACATCCCACTCTCTGAAGATTCCTTGTTAAACTACCTCGGATGAGAGGCTGGGCAAACAACTTGTCGCTGTAACTGGCCACTTGGGAAGACCCGAGAGCAGCCTAAAGGATGACTTTGTCTCACCTTGAGATTGTCAAAGCACACGCACAAAGGGTAGGACTCACTGCATGGGGTTGTGAAGGAAATGCATGTCTTGCTACTCTGCCAAATAGCTCGTGTATGGCAATAAACAAGAGAAAGCACAATAACACCATGTGCCGAATCTGCTGTCAGATCATGCCACCCTGCTGGTAAACACTACCAGGTTAAAGTCCAATAGGTCCAAACCTGTTGGACTTTAACCTGGTGTTGTTAAAACTCTTACTGTGTTTACCCCAGTCCAACGCTGGCATCTCTACATCATGGTAAACACTGGCTCAAATCTCCAAATTGGGCCTCTTCATAAACGCAGACCGTACCTGTTCTGGGAATCCTTTGTAGGGCAGTATTATTAGGGGAAAGCCAATAAACTATGACCCCTTTTTACTGAAATAGCTGCTGTATTTTTGGAAGTCTTTGTTCACTAACACAGTGAAAGGCTTTGGGATATTGCATCAGCTTTTCTGTATTAATGACTGAGGTATGTGGGTAGGGTGGCAGGACAGTAGGCAGCTGGGTAGGGTGGTGAGGTCCAGTAAGGTCAAGTCGGGTCAGGGAGGGGATTCAGAGGGTTGGGGATACTTTTCCTGGGTAATTATCTAGGTACGCGAGTCAGAATCCTCTGAAGTTTCTGACTCTAACTCAAGAGTTGGAGGCATTTTG
Organism: Mustelus asterias; assembly: GCF_964213995.1. NCBI lineage: Eukaryota > Metazoa > Chordata > Chondrichthyes > Carcharhiniformes > Triakidae > Mustelus > Mustelus asterias. The sequence continues at coordinate 148,285,354 of NC_135803.1, read as the reverse complement.
AGGGCTGCTGATCTGGGGAATTGCCTATTGGAAGTTGAAACTTGATAAATGATAATCTAATGAAAGAGATACTTTCCATTTGGCCATAGGTTTGTTTCTCAACCAAAGAGGAGATTGCAAGGTTATTTTACAATCATGGGATGTGAGCATCCAATTTCTTTCCATCGCTAATTGCTTTCGAGAAGGTGGTGCTAAGACACCTTCTTAAACTTCTGTAGTTGATGTGGTCAGCGCTATTAGATAGAGTGTTCCAGGGTTTTGACCCAGTCACGATATATTTCCAAGTCAGAACGGTGTGTGACTTGGGGAAATTGCAGATTGTGGTGTTCCCATATGCCTTGTCCTACTGGTGTTAGAAGTCTGAGGTTTGAGAGGTGCTGTTGAAGGAGCCTTGGTGAGTAACTGCACCACATTTTGTAGGTAACACACACTGCAGCCACAGTATGTCAGTGGTGGAGGGAGTGAATGTTTAGGGTGCTGGATGGAATGCCAATGAAGTGGGCTGCTTCGTTTTGGAATATGTCAAGTGACTTGACAGTTGTTTGGAGTTTCTCTTGGAGAAGCAAATACCTGTTGCCATGGTATTTATATGTCTGGTAAAGTTTCTGGTCAGTTGTGACCCTCAGGATGATGTTGAGGTTTCAGCGAAGGTAAAGCGATTGAGTGTCATGGGAATGTGGTTACTCTCCCTTGTTGAAGATGGTCAGAACCTGGCATTTGCAAACATTCCCATTTCTGACCTCATCTTGGGTGAGAAGACCATCGAAGCAGCAGCTGATGATGGTTGTGCCTAGGGCACTGCTCTGAGGAAGTCCTGCAGCGATGTCCTGGGCTGAGACGGTTGGCCTCCAACAACCAAAAAATCTTCCTTTGTTTTAAGTACGACTCCAGGTTTTCCCCCCAATTCTCATTGACTTTTCCAAGGGCTCCTTGGTGTTACAGTCAAATGCTGCCTTGATGTTAGGGGAGGGGGGGTTATTCTCACCTCACCTCTGGAATCCAGCTCTTTTGTCCATGTTTGGACCTAGGCTGTGATGAGATCTAGAGCTGAGTGGGTATGAAGGAACCCAAACTGACCATTAGTAAACATATTATTGATGAGTAACTACAATTTGACAGTACTGTTGACTACACCTTCTATCACTTTGCAGATGATTGTGATGGGTTGGCTGGAGTACTCTGTTAATTCTCCAGTGTTATCCCAAATACATTTTATGATTTTTAAAAAAACATTCCCTATTCTGTGTTTCCATCGGGAGCTTAGGTGACACAAGTTAATGTCCTTGCAACACCTTGTAAAATATCTCATTAATTCTGAACTCATTAGAGTTTAGAAGGATGAGGGGGGATCTTATTGAAACTTACAGGATACTGCGAGGCCTGGATAGAGTGGACGTGGAGACGATGCTTCCACTAGTAGGAAAAACGGGAACCAGAGGGCACAACCTCAGGCTAAAAGGACGATCCTTTAAAACAGAGATGAGGAGGAATTTCTTCAGCCAGAGAATGGTGAATCTGTGGAACTCTTTGCCGCAGAAGGCTGTGGACGCCAGGTCATTGAGTATGGTTAAGACAGAGATGGATAGGTTCTTGATTAATAAGGGGATCAGGGGTTATGGGGAAAAGGCAGGAGAATGGGGATGAGAAAAATATCAGCCATGATTGAATGGCAGACCAGACTCGATGGGCCGAGTGGCCTAATTCTGCTCCTTGTTTTATGGTCTAAGTGGCAAATCCCTACTTTCACATCAATACAATTCCACTGGACAATACGATTGGTGATCTTAATCAATTGTGACCGACTGTATTTCAATGGATACTTAAACAGCATAACACACTAAAGACTTGCTCTGTCCACACACACCTAAGCAGATATTCTGCCTGGTGCAACTAATTAACATTACAGATTTTAAAGCTGATGTGATTTACACAAGTTAAAATTCATTTATTATCTTTTAGAAATGGTCAAAATTCCACATTATAAAGAAATGCTGGTGAAAGGCGCAGAGTGCGGCCTCACTGATTTACACCATTTCATCGATTGCGACCTAAATTCACCTTTGGATTAACTTCAATCAATTAGTTCCAGTGCTATGGTTCTCGTCCCACAGACACCACAGCTATATTCAGATATATTCCCTATCTATAGCTATATCAGAGCAAAGTGCATTTTGTGAATTAACTTACAGTACCACAACATGAGTAAAAACTTACACTCCTCCAACAACAAAAAAATACAAATAAAGAATCGGGGGAGAGGCTTGAATCAGATTCCGGTGAACACTGTGATCCAAATTCCTGCTCCCCTTATGTACAGAACTCTAATATACAATAGGTAAATATGGATGACATGCCAAACTCGCCTACATTGGGCACCTGTCCCTTTGAAAATAAAACAGGAAGTCATTTTCCACTCTAACCAAAACTTCACGTGTACAGCAAAGGGTAAAGAGTAAAACGGAGCTGGGAGCAACTCCACGGACCGCTGTTTTCATGCAAACATTTGCTTTCCGGTGATGGTGTCTGTGCCCATTTTCCATGGTTATGGATTTGTATTCCAGCTCCCTCACAACCTGCTGGAAGAGTATGAGTTTAATTCCTTGTGGTGAGTGTGCACCAGCAAATCTGAGGAGTGGGAGGTCAAGCAGGAGGTGATGGATTTAACCCCCTATCAGGTTGCCGCCGGGGGTTAAGTATCAGAGTCACTGGCACTGTGGATTGGCTTCCCAGTGGCCTATTGCTGATTTGCACACCAGCCTTTTGAAGTTGCCGACGTATTTGCAGGAACCTTATTTTGGAAGTTTTCAAAATCAATTACTATCGCAGATAATGCAAGTTTTGGATGCACTTCTGAACTCGAACAGCATGTAGTGTTTGTAAGAAAATAGTTTCAGTTTCCCCCATTTATTGTCATTCAAATTAGTGATTAGTTTTTGTTTCTTTTGGTCAAACCTTGAAAAGCACCACACTAGATTCACCCCCACCCCACCCAGGTGGGAACCTGATAGAGTGTCAGTTGTGTCCCTCGAGTTAGGGATAATTGTAGTGCATTTGGTAGTGGGGAGCTCACATGGTTCCCAACTGAACCGGCTCCCAAGTGTAAATGGGACATGCAACTGGTTTGTGTTGTTGTCACGTAAAGCAGCCAGTGACTTACAGCTGCCATGAAACTGTGCCAATTATTGTGTGTTTCTCGGATGGCGACATGACAGTCCTTGTACAAATCAAAAACTCTCCCAAATATTCTGTGAAAAGCCGTCAGCAAACGATTAAAACTCAGAAAGGTGCTTAGTGTATTTTGGGAGAAAAAGGGCAAAAAAAGAAATGAGGTTCAACTCATAAATTGATATTCTAATGTAAATTTTAAATTCACTGTTAAAAAGTAGAAAGTTCAAAGTCCCTTATGCCTGGCGGTCTTTGTTTTTAAACATCCTCTCCGTTTTCCGCATCGCCACCTCCTTTGATAATCCGCTTCATCCCACGCTTTCCAGCGGGTCCCTTGGGCTTTGCAAACGCTTGTTTGAAAGCATGCTGCTTAGGGTGGACTTCTTCATAAAGGAAGTCAGGTGTTAGCTCTTCACCACTGTCTATCTCCATCTGTAAAAATACAATTTCAAAATGGCCGTCTTATTCAAAGTTAAAGTTTATTTATTAGTCACAAGTAAGGCTTACATTAACACTGCAATGAAGTTCCTGTGAAATTCCCCTAGTCGCCACAGTCCGGCGCCTGTTCGGGTCAACGCACCCTAACCAGCACGTCTTTCAGAACGTGGGAAGAAACCGGAGCACCCGGAGGAAACCCACGCAGACACGAGGAGAACGTGCAAACTCCGCACAGACAGTGACCCAAGCCGGGAATCGAACCCGAGTTCCTGGCGCTGTGAAGCAGCAGTGTTAACCACTGTGCTAACCAATTGCATTGTGAACCGAGCAATATGTGCTTACAGTACCACACATAAAAATTTGAAAAGCATTTAAATTGACTATTCAGAGTGGTTTTAAAATAGTAAACTAATCTTGAAGCTCAACTTTGTCACCTTTCTAGGTAGCTTTCGACCCATATTCTCTCCAACATAAAGTCCACTGTGTGTTACTTCTGTAACATAACTTTCTCAACCTCTGCCTACACCCGACTAGCAGTAAACTCCGAAGTATTTGCCCAGTGATATGCCTGGCAGGGAAATGGGCAGCATGCGTGGGAGGCCTACAAACCACTCTTTCCTGCTTGCGTGGCGGTACAGGCAAAGGTTGCCCTGTAAAGGAATTCCCCCTTGCTGCCCTCAAAGTGGCACCTGGCTGCTATTTCTGTTTGTTTAAAGTTTTACAAAGGTTGGTGAAGTACCGTCTACCACAGTCTGCTGTTCCTCATAAGCTGGAAGGCCTCTGATAGGTCCTCCAGCATTGAGAGCCCGCTGTCCTTAATCCGACAGAGAACCTTTGTCCTCCATGGCAATTAAGAAGGAGCCTTTGTAAGAATCCCAGGTCAGTGACTGCTTCCCCCTGGGAGGGGGCCTGGAAAAAGATCCAGCTTCCGTTTCCCAGCACAAAATAAAAAAAAAAATCACCCCACGGTATCTGCAGACACACATGTAGGTGGATACCTTTTTGACGACTTTCAGTTGTAGCTGTTGTTCTGCCACGTCTAGTAACGGTCCCTTACAGCTGGAGTACAGCATGCGATCTTTAATACCACATTTGTACCCTGGCATGGAGTAGATAAATACTGTGGGAAGAAAAATAATAAATTCAACACATTTAGAAATAACAGGTGAGTTGTAGATGTGTGCGAGCCTGGAGTTGTGTCCCATTTCTACCCACTATAGCTCCCTCACTGAACACACACAATTTTGTATGATCCTGTATTTTTGCTTTTGTGAGAGATGTTAGGACAAGGCACAGTTGAAGCTATTTCTAACAGTGGACGCGCAGGGGTAACATGGACGGGGAAGGTGAACAATGAAAGAAAGCTATACGTTCCAAAGAAAGAATATAACATATAGATGCACAATTGCATCTGACTGGCATTAACAGACTGCAATTTCATTCAATATTTCAGCTCACTTCAAGGAGCAGATCTGGCAATTTATGGGTTTTTAAAAAAAATCATTCATGGGATGTCGCTGGTTAGGCCAGCATTTATTGCCCATCCCTAATTGCCCTTGAGGAGGTGGTGGTGAGATGCCTTCTTCAACTCCTGCTGTCCACGTGGTGTAGGTATACCCACACTGCTGTTGGGATGGAGTTCAAGGATTTTGACCCAGCGACAGTGATCATTTAAACCTTCTGATTATAGTGATTCATTACAATTCACTTAATATTCACGTGCATAGATACACAAATGCATTAATTTTATGGACTGTAAACTGTATGAAATGTAGGCTCTGTCACTGAGTTAAGATTGGTATTTAATAGTTGCTGGATAATGCTAATGCATATGAAGGAGTACAGCGTAAACTGGGAGGGCGAGGGAAACAGGTAAATTGTAATTAACATTTTAAAAACACCAGCAAGGTTCCCGAATGGTTCAACAGGTTGACTTCACTTCCTGGTGTCCTTCTGAACCATCTGGACCAGGGGAATCTGTGCTGAGATTGCTGATCTCATCTGGGTAAGGGTTGGAATGACCTCAGTACCCACTGGCAAGAGAGGAAAATCAGGTATGTTAACCACTGGAGTACCTGCTAAACAGCAATTGCAAGGTGCAGATAGGCTGGGTAGTGATGCCCCTATCCCAAGGTTGAATCATTTGCTAACACTGACTCATAGAATCCGTACAGTGCAGAAGGAGGCCATTCGGCCCATCAAGTCTGCACCGACAACAATCCCAGCCCAGGCCCTATCCCAACAACCTCACACATTTACCCCACTAATCCCTCTAACCTACACATCCAGAGACACTAAGGGGCAATCAACCTAACCCGCACATCTGTGGGATGCAACTGGAGCACCTGGCGGAAACCCATGCAGACATGGGGAGAATGTTCAGACTCCGCACAGTGACACAAGCCTGGAATTGAACCCAGGTCCCTGGAGCTGTGAGGCAGCAGTGCTAACCACTGTGCCACCGTGCCGCCCAGTTTGTTTATGAAGCACGGGCAGGCACTTTGGGTGAGAGAGTAGAGACTACTATGAGAGGAGGGAAGGGGAGCAAGTAAATAAAAACCAGAAAAACCCAGAATGTTTCAGTTATACATTTTTCAGCTTACCAACAGATTCTAAGTAGTCCCCCTCATGTGAGTGCTTATAGAGGAAGAAATGATAGCGAGCAGCGTTACTTGGGATTCTCTTTGGCAAATCAAGGATGTCAGTGACATCTGTATGAACCAAGTTGATAGTTTCCTTCTCTATATCCAATTTCTGAGGAGTGGAGGAGATAGAAATGTAAAAAAGTCAGCAATTGGCCCAGCTAAACATATTCTTTATAACAGAATATCTTGTAAAAGGTTCTGTGAAGAGCACACAAAATAAGCCCGTTTTCTCAACATATCCTAAGCACTTGAGCACCGTAGCAAAGAACGACACAGCACAGGAGGTCACTCAGCCTATCGAATTTGTCCTGCTACCCCAGCCCTTTTCTCATTGACATTTAATGGAAAGATGTGGCAGGGCAGTGTGAGCAGTGAATACAGAATACTGCATTGAAAGAAGTAACAAGTCCACTGATTCCATAGCTACCCTCATTACATTTCCTCCCAAATGTTTCCTGTAAGGACTTTATTCCATCCTCCAGGTTCCTCTGTCTCTGTTGCATCTATTCCAACTATACCACCCTTCATACCAGTGCCCCTGCAATGTCTTCCCTTTTCCTCGACTGACATCTAAACACTCACTTCCCATTCCGTGGAACCTTCCCATGCAAGTACAGGAGATGCGACAGCTACCCATTTACCTCCTCCCCTCCCACTGTCTAGGGGTCCAAACACTTTTTCCAGGTGAAATAGCGATTTACAGCTGTACTTCTGTACTTTATAGTACATCACGATGTGGTCTCCTCTACGCTGGGGAGATCAAATGCAGACCGGGTGATTACTTTGCAGAACATCTCTGTTCAATCCCCGAGAGTGACTCTGAGCTTCCAGCCATTTTTAATCTCCACTTTGATCTTGGCCTCCAACACTGTTCTAATCAAACTCCAAGTCAGTTGGAAGAACAGCGTCTCATCTTTTGATGAAATGATTTACAGCCTTACAGACTCAATGCTGAGTTCAACAATTTCAGATCATAACCAGGTTTTCAGATAGCAGTTACTGGCAATGTTTCTGCTTTTGTCATTTCAGCTCCTCTAATGCATTGTTTGTTCCTTTTCTTCTCTCACTACCATCTTCTTCTACCTTGCACCGTCATCCTTTTTGTTATTTAACCTCCCTTTATCCAACTCATTACTTCCTTTTCTTCTTTCCTCCCATCCCTGTTTTTCCCTGCCTCTACATTTGATTAAAACATGCTACATCATTAATTTTTTTCCAGTTCTGATGAAAGATCATTGACCTGAAACATTAACTCTCCGTTTCTCTCTCCACAGACGCTGCCTCACGTGCTGAGTACTTCTAGCATTTTTTGTATTTATTACAAGTTATGTCTGTATATATCATAAGAAAACACCAGGAAGCAGTATGTTAACAAACGTATTGCTGTAAGTGAGAACGTGATAAATCCTCTATTTTTGAGATATATGGCCATCAAAGCAAAAATCTTTTTAAAAAATTCATTTATGGGACATGGGCGTTGTTGGCTGGCCAGCATTTATTGCCCATCCCTAGTTACCCTTGGAGGGCAGTAGAGAGTCAACCACATTGTTGTGGCTCTGGAGTCACATGTAGGCCAGATCAGGTAAGGAAGGCAGATTTCCTTCCCTAAAAGGCATTAGTGTACCAGATGGGTTTTTCTGACAATCGACAATGGTTTCATGGTCATCAGTAGATTCTGAATTCCAGATAGTGGAATTTGAATTCAATAAAAACTACCTGCTGTGGCGGGATTCAAACCTGGGACTCTAGAACATTAGCTGAGTTTCTGGATTAATAGTCTAGTGATAATACCACTAGGCCATCACCTTCCCTTCAGTTAGAAAAAGTCTGTTCATTATAGAAACATAGAAGATAGGAGCAAGCGGAGGCCATTTGGCCCTTCGAGGCTGCTCCGCCATTCATTATGATCATGGCTGATCATCCAGCTCAATAGCCTAATCCTGCTTTTTCCCCCATAACCTTTGATCCCATTTGCCCCAAGTGCTATATCCAGCCGCCTCTTGAATACATTCAATGTTTTGGCATCAACTACTTCCTGTGGTAATGAATTTCACAGGCTCACCACTCTTTGGGTGAAGAAATGTCTCCTCACCTCCGTCCTAATACTTATACTTTACATATATATGGTTACATGCAAGATGTGTGAAATTACACTCATGCAATGTGACTGCTTGTTCAACTAAATATATGAAGTCCCTGGATAAAACAACTGTTGGAATATTAGCATTAGATATTTGCAGGATGTCCAAATAAAGACATGTCATAGACAAGAAACTACTATCCGTATAGCCTAGACTGCACCAGTGTGAACATGAATAGTATTTCAACAGGTTATTATAACTATAAAATTAAGGGGACCCAATTAGAACAACAGCATGAGACTTTTCTTTTAATTTCAATGGTAACTATAACCCTTTTCCTTTCACTCGAGCAGGTTACCTGAATCTAAATGTCTTTTATTACTCTGCTCCCAGTTAATAGATAACATCAGTTGTGTTAAAGTATAATTAAATTGTCCCAAGGGAAGCATCACATTATATATTAATCTTGTAGCGTTCGCTGGGATACATGCAGAACCCATATATTTTGTTACACGCAGCCTTACAATGCTGAAATTAATTCAGTTTACATTGAATGAAAATGGAATTACATACCAGCTGGATGTAATTTATCTTCTTCTCTTTAAGTAAGAGAAGGGCCGCAATGGCACTTTCCTGAATTGGAAACGCAATACCTTGCATTGTCTGGTGCTTACTTTGGACACTGATCTCAGTCTTTACCTGGAATGGCAAAACATGAAATTACCACATAATCATACCGCAATAGGCACCTTCCTCACCTGTCGCATAACACTAACATAACTCAACCCGAGGACACAGTTCAACAAGAGGCACAGCAAGCCCGGGAAAATTGTAATACAATTGGAATTTTACTACAGAAACTTAAGGGCATGTGCATTTTCTTCAAATTAAAATGCTGTTAACTTCTGTTTGCAAAAATACACAGAGGCTGCTGTAAGAAAATCAGCTGACAGCATTAAAGGGACCTTTGGGGATTTACATACTACAAATTTTTGATGGTGGTTAAAAAGGCTATTAAAGAACCACACATGATCCCTAATTTTATAAATAGGGGCACAGAGTACAAAAGCAACTTCAATTACGCGGAACCTTTGGTTTCGCCTCAGCTCGAGTATTGGAGTACTGAGTCAATTCTGGGCACCACAGCTTTGGAAGGAGCGGATGCAGAACAGATTCACCGGGGATGAGAGATTCAGTTATGTGGAATGATTTTAAAAGCTGGGATTTTCTATTTCAATCAGAGAAAGATTAGTGGAGATTTAATAGATGTGTTTGAAATTATGAAGGATTTTGATGGGGTAAAGGAGAAGGAACAATTTACACTAATGGATTTAAATTAGTTACCAAAAATAAAAGCACAGAAGAGATGAGGAGTATTTTCTTTATGCAGCAAGTTATGATCTGGAATGCTTCTTGAAGAGGTGGTGGCAACAGATTCAATACTAACTTTCTAAAAGGAACTTGATGTGTATTTGAAAAGGGAAAAATAACTGAAAGGTTATCGGGAATTCGGGCAGCATGGTGGCACAGTGGTTAGTATTGCTGTCTCACAGCACCAGGGACGTGGGTTCAATTTCCTTCTCTATGTACGATATTGTCTGTATAGCGCACAAGAAACAATACTTTTCACTGTATGCTAATACATGTGACAATAATAAATCAAATCAAATATCCAAATACACTTCTAGTGGAATCTTTTCCTGCATTGTAGATGATTTTTTTCCTCTCTCGTCACACTTTACATTGGATTTAAAATTTTACCTCCTGCTAACCACAGTAAGTGATAGACTGGAAGAAATGTTCTAAGTTTATTGCTATTTATGATGAATAAAATGAAACTCCAGAAATAAGCAGTGATTAGAGAATATTTAAGCTTTAAAATTCACTTTTGAAATTATTTTCACGAACTTGAAATTTAGCTTTTTATATCTGTTTTCAATTTGCGTGCACATTAAACACCACTAAACTTCCTGCTAGTGAACTGCAATTAATTTCAGATGAACCTAATCACGATCCTTAATCGTTATGACATTATTGATCAACTAAGACCAACTGGATGGACAGCCAGTGCTGATTTCAGGACTGAATCCATCTTACATGGCTTACAAATACTTATGTATTTATTTGTAAGTACTCAAACACCAGTAGTAGTTTTGAGGTAACAATCTTTGTGTTCTCTGACTTCTTACAGCAGGTTTTCTATTAAGCGCATCGGAAGAGTTTGCAATTGTGTCCCAACAGAAAATTTGCATATTTGTGACACTTTAGTTTGGTGAATTTTCCAACATTACCAGACTAGATTTTTCAGTGCGCTCTTTTTTTTTAAAAAGATGCGCGCCATTTGATCAGAAAATAACCCTCACTAACCCCTTGGTTGTAGTGTGTTAACAGGGAATCTTGTTCTAATGTATTAACAAAATAATATGCTGTTTATTATGGTAACACTACAGTTTTGATCATGGAGAAAAACAGGTTTTTCTGTTTTAAAACAGAGGTTATCCCATTTATTTTTAACTGGTTAATACCTTTGTTAAAATAGCAGAAGAATGTCAGTGTTTATTTCTTGTGTGGTCTAAAAATGGTTCTTCAGTAAATTAACTGCCACTGACCCTTACAAACTTCGAAGAATGGCTGCCTGCAATGCCTCTGTCTTGTCTCATTGCTGCCTTCTGCCTTTGTTGATAGGATTTGATGTATTTCTTTACATAAACATCATGTACACAATAGTAAGGAAGCGGCGAGAGTGAGAATTAAATTTAGTGTGGATAATTTTGACTTTAGGCCTAAGGGAGGTGTTGGCAAGCAGCCAATCTGACACTGCCTATTTTACTGAAGTTGTAAGTTCATCTTTGCACAAACCTTAACCTCCAAAAATTAAACCTCTCCGACATATCCTCGATTGCACGCTGTAAAGAATGGGCATGCTCCAGTCTCCACAATAATCAAAAAGCAAATATACTGAATCTTGCCTTCAATACACCTGTCCTGCAACCTATCTTGCCCGTTGAATCTACTATTTTGTGACCAATTTGTTATTCTATATGCACAAATGTATGAAATAGACACGTTCTCTTTTATAACAATGGCAATGTGTAATTGTCGTTAGTTCATATTTCAGATCAAGCACTGAATTGCTCCTTTTTGTTAATTCTTTAAAATCTATGTGAGTGGCTGCGACAAATTGTAGGATAGCATTAAAGCTGAAAATGCCAGGAGAGAAGAGGAGAAATTGTGGATAAATGAAACCAGTCAAGATTTAAGTATCAGCCGGAGCTCAGTTGGTAGCACTTCTGCCTCAGTCACGAGGTTCTGGTTTCAAGTCCAACTTTAGGGCCTGAGTATGAAAATCAAGGTGGACACAGTGGAGCGCCAGGGATTGCTGCACTGTCAGCAGTTCCGTCTTTCAGTGAGATGTTAAACATAGGCCCCATCTGCTTGCTCAGGTGGACGTGAAAGATTCCATGGTAATATTTCAGAGACAAGCAGGAGCCTTATCACTGGTGTTCTGGCCGATACTTACCCCTCAATCAATACCACACGTTTCTGTGGGAGTTTGCCATGCGCTACACTTTAAAAGTACTCCAGGATTCCAATGTATATGTTGAACCATCAAATGAGAACATGATCAGACTTGGGTGTGCTGACTGCCTATGGTCAAATAGCTTGCCAATATTTGGATAATGAGCAAACAACGTACAATTTAAAAGGATTTAAAAGGATAAGCAGCATGAGTGAATACCTTACAGGCAGGATAGAATTTAAACAAAAAATTGTTTACAGGATGTGGGTGTCGCTGGCTAGGCCAGTATTTATTGCCCATCCCTAGTTGCCCTTGAGAAGGTGGTGGTGAGCTGCCTTCTTGAACCACTGCAGACCCTGTGGTGTAGGTACACCCACACTGCTGTTCACGAGGGAATTCCAGGATTTTGACCTAGTGACAGTGAAGGAACAGCGATATATTTCCAAGCCAGGGTTGGAAGTGGCTTGTGATGGTTTTCCCATGTGAATGCTGCTCTTGCTTTTCTAGATAGTGGTGGTTGTGGGTTTGGAAGGTGCTACCTTAGGGGCTTTGATGAGTTCCTGCAGTGCATCTTGTTGATGGTACAAACTGTGGAGGGAATGAATATTTATTGAAGGGGTGCCAATCAAACAGTCCGCTTTGTCCTGGATGGCATTCATCTTCTTGACTATTGTGAGAGCTTGCAAGTGGTGAGTATTCCATCACACTCCTGACTTGTGTCTTTTAGATGATGGACAGGCTTTGGGGAGCCAGATGGCGAGTTACTTGCCACAGAATTCCCCGATTCTGCCCTGCTCTTTCAGGCACAGTATTTATATGGTTGGTCCAGTTTAGGTTCAATGGTAAGTCCCAGGATCTTGATCATGGGGGATTCAGTGATGGTAATGCCATTGAATATCAAGGGTCAACATTTGGAGGTTAAATTTGCTCTTGTTGGAGATGATCATTGCCTGGCACTTGCGTGGCATGAATGTTACTTGCCACTTGTCAGCCTAAGCCTGGATATTGTCCAGGTCTTGCTGTCTTTGAACATAGACTGCTTCATTATTGGAGGAGTTGCAAATGGTGCTGAACTTGTCAGTCATTGGCAAACATCCCCACTTCTGACCTTATGATGGAGGGGAGCTGAAGATGGTTGGGTTTAGGACACTACTCTGAGGAACTCCTGCACAGCTTAGATCTGATCTGCTAATTGTAAAATCACTAAGCTCTCACTATTACTTGCTACTTAAGCTGCTTGGCATGCAAGTAGTCCTGCTTCACCAGGTTGGCATCTAATTTTTAGGTATGTCTGGTGTTGCTCTTGGCATGCCCTCCTGCACTCTTCATTGAACCAGGATTGATCCCCTGGCTTGGTGATAATGGTAGAGTGGGGATTATGCTGGGCCATGAGGTTACAGATTGCAGTTGAATACAATTCTGCTGCTACTGATGGCCACAGCGCCTCATGGATGCCCAGTCTTGAGTTATTAGATCTGTTCGCAGTCTGTCTCATTTAGCAAGGTGGTAGTGCCACACAACAGGATGGAGGATATTCTCAATGTGATGAGGGGACTTGTCATGTTGGTTCCCTCACCACCTGCCGCAGACCCAGTCTAGCAGCTATGTCCTTTAGGACTTGGCCAGCTTGGTCTGTGATGGTGCTACCGAGCCTCTCTTGGTGATGGACATTGAAGCCTCCCAACCGGAGTGTATTTTGTAACCTTGCCACCCTCAGTGCTTCCTCCAGGTGGTATTCAACATGGAGGAGTACTGATTCATTAGCTGAGGGGAGAGTGGGGGGTGGCTGTGGTAATCAGGAGATTTCCTTGCCCATGTCTGACCTGACACCATAAGACTTCATGGGATCCTGAACTGATGTTGAGGACTTCCAGGGCTCCCTCCCATCTGTATACCACTGAGCCACCACTCTACTGCGACTGTCCTGCTGGTAGATCAGGTCATACCCAGGAATGGTGATGGTGGTGGCTGGGCTGGTAATGTATGAATCTGTGAATATGACTATGTCAGGCTGTGGCTTGACTCCTCTGTGAGATAGTCCTCCCAATCTAGGCACGAGCCCCCAGATGTTAGTAAGGAGAACTTGATAGGGTTGGGTTTTGCACAGGTTGAAGCTAGATGGTCCGTCTTGTTTCATGCCTTTTTATTGACTTTGTGGAAATTTGATACAACTGAGTGGTTTGCTAAGCCATTTCAGAGGGCATTTTTAAGTCAACCCCATTGCTGTATACAGATAAGGAAAGCAGATTCCCTTCCCTAAAGGACATTCTATGGCTTATAGAAATTCTCTAGTGTAAGGCTGTTTCTCATCACCTCTAGATCAAAATCCTGGAACTTTAACCATAATTGTATAGACTGAAAGTTGCTTAAGTGGCTCATCACCACTTTCTGAAGGGCAATTAGGGCTGGGCAATAAATGTTGGCCTTGTGCGAATGAGTAAAAAGCAACATGAAAAAAGGAAGTTGCCTTTGTGTGTGAAAAAAAACAAACAAATAAAGTTCTTCCTCTGCAAGTTTCTATTCTGCAAACATGCTACAGAGTACGGTGTACAAAGTTCACCTAACAGCTGCTGTTTTCTTTCAATTTATTTGTGGAAAGTTTAAAACAATGAATTAAATTACAAAATTTACAACAGACCCACACAGCTTTCTAAAAACTCCTGGAAGAATCAAAGGTGTTTTTTTTGGTCTCACTCCTACTGATACCAACTCTGCTTTTCTGTCATGAAAAGAAAAAACAAAACAGACTTGACGAGAATGAGGTGACTGAAAGGGCAAATTTAAAAATAGAAGAAAAGAGCTCCTGATGATGAAGTCAGTGGTTCCTTATTTATTGCTAGCAAATACATCAGGGGTTCTTAACATTTTTTTGCTTCTGAGGAACACCTGCCCCCAATGTTATAAAAATTCGACAGACCCCCGGCAACACAAGTATTTCTTCTGTATAAAAATTAGTCACACAATTAAACATATGTATTAATTTACTTAGTTTGACCAGAGGATTGATTGTAAATTGCACAGGGCTGTAATGAGCGAGTGCTGCATTGAGCAAGTTTGGAAACGAGATATGAAGTGAATGATGAACTTCTGGGCAGTAAGACTACCTATTTCTACCTCTGTAACATCACCCGACTCTGCCATTGCCACTGCTCATCTTCTGCTGAAGCACTCATCCGTGCCTTGGCTACCCCTAGACTTGAGTATTCCAATGCACTTCTACTTGGCTACCCACATTCTACCCTCTGTAAACTTGACACCATTCAAAACTCTGCTGCCCACGTCCTTACTCAGCCCAAGTCCCATTCACTCATCGCCACTGTGTTTGCTGACCGGCAGTAGGTGCCTATGAAGAAACACCGTGATTTTAAAATTCGCTTCCTTGTTTTCAAATCCTTTTTTGGTCTCACCTCTCCCTTCTTCTGTCATCGTCACTATCCCCACAATCCACTGAGATATCTGCACTTGTCTAATTCTAGTCATTAGAACATCTCTGATTTTATTGCTCTAACATTAGTGGCTGTGTCTCAGCTGCCTAGATCCTAAGCTCTGGAATTCCCTCAGCCTCTCATTCCGCTTTTAAGAGGCTCCTTAAACCCTTCATCTTCAACAAAGCTTTTGGGCACCTGCCCTAACATTGCTTTATGTGGCTTGGTGTCACATTTTGCTTTATAATGCTTTGGTGAAGGGTTATTATCAAAGATGTTATATAAATGAAAGTTGTTGCTGAAGGTGTTCTCAAAAGAGTCTTCCATAATATCATGTTGGATACACGGAGGTTATGGAATTAACATTCAGTTTGGAAGATTTTAATGTTGTTTAGGGACTGATTAACTTAAAGCTTGAACTAATGCATCAGCATTGGCGCATTCAACAAGTTCTTTCACAGGCATGAAAGAATTGCACGATGCTTGTAATATTTAGGGTTATATGTGTGGCAGAGCAAATCTATATGTTTAATATATGCAGTTGTTAAATCTATTTATTGCACAGGTGACTTAAAACCCAGTCATAAGTCCACCCCCTTTAGTTTGATAACTGGAAATTAGATGCAATTTTATTTTTCCACTATTCTAGTCAGAGGCAAATTAACACATGATACAAGCTGAAACAGGTCCTAAATCACACTAGTGTGGACATCCAGTGTGTGGATCTAAAGAGGAAGATCTCCCTGATGACTCGATTGTCACTTATTATTCACTAGCTGCTGCTTCTTACTGAATTAATTGAGGAAATAGTGTCTTTTTGATGCTACTGGTGACAGCCTCAATGTACTGCCTGTTGGCCCATTGTTGTTGCCTCTTTCTCTGAACCAGATCACCCCTGCATCACTGTGGCTGAAGAAAAATGATGTTCCCTGACTCTGCCCCACCTGTACTTGTTGTGCTTGTTGGCTTTGCATCGCTTGTCCAAAGGGCCAAAAGAACCAAACAACTAGATTGGCCACAGCTAACTCAGAATGACAGGATAAACAAAGCTTTTGGATCAGGAGGGCTGCGGTTTGAGACAAAAGATGAAATGAGGTGAATCGGCTATTTTTGGTGGACCCCTTGAAGTATTCTTGCAAATCCCTAGGGGGACTGACAAATCCCCAGGGCCTGATGGAATCTATCACAGGCTGCTCAGGGAGACGAGAGATGAAATCGCTGGGCCTCTGACGCAAATCTTTAGTCTCGTCACTGGACACAGGTAAGGTTCCAGAGGATTGGAGGATAGCTAATGTGGTCCTGTTATTTAAGAAGGGTAGGAAGGATAACCCGGGAAATTATAGGCCGGTGAGCTTGACGTCCGTGGTCGGGAAGTTGTTGGAGAGGATTCTTAGAGATAGGATGTATGCGCATTTAGAAAGGAATAAACTCATTAACGATAGTCAGCATGGTTTTGTGAGAGGGAGGTCATGCCTCACTAACCTGGTGGAGTTTTTTGAAGAAGTGACTAGAATGGTTGACGAGGGAAGGGCCGTGGATGTCGTCTATATGGACTTTAGTAAAGCGTTTGACAAAGTCCCTCATGGTAGGTTGGTGCAAAAAGTTGGATCTCATGGGATAAAGGGGGAGGTGGCTAGATGGGTGGAGAACTGGCTTGGTCACAGAAGACAGAGGGTGGTAGTGGAAGGGTCTTTTTCCGGCTGGATGCCTGTGACTAGTGGTGTTCCGCAGGGCTCTGTATTGGGACCTCTGCTGTTTGTGATTTATATAAACGATCTGGAAGAAGGTATAACTGGGGTGATCAGTAAGTTTGCGGACGACACGAAAATGGCTGGATTTGCAGATAGTGAGGAACATTGTCAGAGGCTACAGAAGGATATAGATAGGCTGGAAATTTGGGCAAAGAAATGGCAGATGGAGTTCAATCCAGATAAATGCAAAGTGATGCATTTTGGTAGAACTAACGTAGGGGGGAGCTATACGATAAATGGCAGAACCATAAAGGGTGTAGATACGCAGAGGGACCTGGGTGTGCAAGTCCACAGATCCTTGAAGGTGACGGCACAGGTGGAGAAGGTAGTGAAGGCGGCATATGGCATGCTTGCCTTTATAGGACGGGGCATAGAGTATAAAAGTTGGGGTCTGATGTTGCGGTTGTATAGAACGTTGGTTTGGCCGCATTTGGAATACTGTGCCCAGTTCTGGTCGCCACACTACCAGATGGACGTGGAGGCTTTAGAGAGAGTGCAGAGGAGGTTTACCAGGATGTTGCCTGGTATGGAAGGGCTTAGTTATGAGGAGAGATTGGGTAAACTGGGGTTGTTCTCACTGGAAAGACGGAGGATGAGGGGTGACCTAATAGAGGTGTATAAAATTATGAAAGGCATAGATAGGGTGAACGGTGGGAAGCCTTTTCCCAGGTCGGTGGTGACGTTCATGAGGGGTCATAGGTTCAAGGTGGGGGGGGGGGGGGGGTTTAACACCGATATCAGAAGGACGTATTTTACACAGAGGGTGGTGGGGGCCTGGAATGCGCTGCCGGGCAAGGTGTTGGAGGTGGACACACTGGGAATGTTTAAGACTTATCTAGATAGCCACATGAACGGAGTGGGAATGGAGGGATACAAAAGAATGTTCTAGTTTGGACCAGGGAGCGGCGCGGGCTTGGAGGGCCGAAGGGCCTGTTCCTGTGCTGTATTGTTCTTTGTTGGGATGCAAACTTCCAGTTGAGAACCTCTGCCATACATTACTGATTCAAGTGGCTCATGAATTTACTGGTGCGGTTCTGAAATTGGTACTGATTATTTTAATCAGGGTAAGAGTTGGGTTTGTTTTGAATTGCATGTGCCATTTAGGATGTAGCTATTAGATTGAACACTGAGCCCCAAAGTCCATCTGATCAGATTTCCTTCCTGAAGACTGAATTGCAGTTTGCCATGTCATAGAATAGAATCATAGAATCCCTACAGTTCAGAAGGAGGCCATTTGGCCCATCGAGTCTGTACCGACCACAATCCCACCCAGGCCCTATTCCCGCTAATCCCCCTGACACTAGGGTCAATTTAGCACGGTCAATCAATCTAACCCACACATCTTTGGACATGTCATTACCACATGCATCAGTCAGAGTGGTACTTCAGCCCAGTATCCGGTGCCAGGGTATTTAGGTGACAGCTGAGCTCAGTGGGTGTATCCTCATGCCTCTGAGTCAGAAGATTCGTGGTTCAAGTCCCATTGGAAAGACAGAGGCATCAAACTCATGTCTAGCAATCTGGAAATGCCAACATTTGGATGAGACATTAAAATGAGATCCACCTTAAGTGGACATAAAAGATCCTATGGGACTTTTTGAAGAAGAGCAGGGGAGTTACCTCCAATGTGCTGGCCAAGATTTATCTTTCAACCACCAGCACTCAGCATCTGGTTATTCTCACAATGCTATTAGTGAGTCAATTTGTACACAAGTTGGCTGTCACGCTTCACACATTGCGACAGTGTTTACACCTCAAAAGTACTTCACTGGCCATAAAGTGCCTTGGGGTTTCTTTAGGTCTTGAAAGGCACTATGTATATGCAGGTCATGCACCTCTTAGCGTGTATTTTATTCGAGTACAGTATTTGTAGCGGTTTGGTAGTGGGCTGCCTTGGTCTGGAATGGGTTTGTAAACTTCTGCGGATTACTAGAGAGGAAGAACACACAAAGAGGCAGAAATGTTGGAGAGGTAGGCAGGCTGTTTGATTGAGACATGAGCACAGAGTTTGAGGGCACTAGTTTAAATTCAATAAGCTTCAGTGAGACTAGCAATTTACAAAATCATTTATCCAACAATGACATGCGGAAGCCATTCCCACTAAATACAAGTAATTATCTCCTTCAAAAAAAGAACTGCATAGATACTTAGCTGGGAATGGGGTTAGTGATTATAGGGATATGCCAAACACTTACGAGGTTTAGAGATGGCTTGTATGCTACTGGGGTCTAAGTGGTGCTGTGATAAAGAGGAGAAGGCTATCTTGTGGTAACTATGAGCTGGATTTGACTTAGAGTTACTAAACTGGATGTAGTTTGGGAAAAGTGGTGTCTCAGTAAGTTTTGGGAATGTTAGTATATTTTGGGAGTAAGGTAATTTTAGATAAAACGGTATTTAGTTATTAATATACTTAAGTGTCATAGTGCACATTAATCTTTCTTGTGCGTTTTTCTTACTCTTTATTAATTGTTTGCACAACGACTGAACTGGTTCCTCACTGGGATGTACATGCTTCCTCACATTATTCCAAACAAATATACATCACAAAGAACCAGTGCTTCGAGTTATCCTTTGAGGTTTTTGAGACACTCTTGCAGGTAACATCAGTGGGGTTCTTAACAATGGTCTGGATTGGAAATGGTTGATCCAGACTATTTGACTCATTTCCACCCATGCGTCTTATGCTCTTTTCTTCCCTTTTTATTGTGACTATTACCAACAGTTGTGGTTATACGAGGGAAATTTTAAACTGGATCATATTCTGAAATAGCCTACTTCAGAAAGTCCATTCAGATGCCATTATGTTGGCAATCATGCTTTGTTATGTCTCAGTTGAGCTATTAAATAAAACCTAGGAGGTAGAGAAGGGTCAGGTCATTTTGAGTGGGAAAGGAAAGAACGCCCATCTATAAATAAAGTTTAGTTTTCATTTTTCCACTTCTTTGCATATGTAAACAGTGCCCTGATCCACTTACTCCTTTTGCAGTCACATTAAAAAAAAAATCAAATATTCATCATAATGGAATATGTTCACATTATCCAATTAATCAAATACAAAATGATAAAATTCACTGTTAACAAAGGGATGGACAAACATGCCAGGCAGGAGATCGAGATTTATAGCCTCAGATTATTTTTTTTAAAAGTAAAACATTGAAAATAGTAAGTCTTTACTCTGTTTCCAAGCTGATCAGAGCATAACATTTTTGATAGCTTTACTAGTTAGGAGGAACTCAACCCTCTTTAATCATTGGTACTGCTGTAGGTAGTGAACAGATAAAGCAACAAAAACAAACATGAAGAACTGAAGGCCTACCATTGTGCCGCTACACTTCTGAAAGCATGTGAAAGGGCAGAAAAAATGCAGCAGAAAGTAAAAACATGATAGCAAAGCTCTGTAATAATCAGGTACTGGAAACGCAAAGGCTGTCTTTGTTTTGATCTGCAGTAATTATCAGCAATTGTCCATGAGCAACAGTAATGGAAGCTTTGTCAATTGATTTGCTTATGAGTACGAAGTGGTTCTGAAATGAGAACCTCTCACAAGCCACAAAGTCAAGTTGAAACAAGATAATACATGACCACTTAAAAGGTACACATTTCGTTCGTCACAGGTACAATGTATAGTCTTTATCATCATAGAAAAGAATCCCTACAGTGTAGGAGGTGGCCATTCGGCCCATCGAGTCTGTACCGCCCACATCGCACCCAGGCCCTATTCCCGTAACCCCACACATTTACCCTGCTAATCCCCCGGACACTAGGGTCAATTTTAGCAAGGCCAATCAACCTAACCTGCACATCTTTGGACTGTGAGGAGAAACTGGAGCACCCGGAGGAAACCCACGCAGACACGGGGAGAACATGCAAACGCCACACCGATAGTGACCCGAGGCCGGAACTGAATCTGGATCCCTGGCGCTGAGAGGCAGCAGTGCTAACCACTGTGCCACCCAGTGTCAAGTGAGATTTGCTTAACTGGCCATTGACCATGGTCTTGAAGGTGAACTTTATTTCAACGCGAGGTTGATTGACTAACATTTTCTATAAATTTCCATTCAGTTGAACAGTTAATTATTTGACATGCTATAAAGGAATACCAAGCAACGGAAATTAATTTCTGACTGCGGAAATTCTGTTCTGACCATCCCGTGCTGTTTTCATGGGGGTTTTTTATTGTCCGCACATGAACAAGTATACATAAAATCCTAGTATGGAAAATAAGAACTGACTGCCATTATTGTAATTGGATTGCTGAATATTCAAGTTGCCTGGCAAAGATATGGTTCGGGACTTTTTCTGCAGGCATCTGATCCTCACCGTCAGACTGAAATGTGAATTAAAGACCTGTACAGTGTGGGAAACTCCCACTTGTTGCAATGCTCCCCAGGGTGGCCAATTAATGGCCAGAGCGTAGGCTTGCTGTCCAGTTAAGGATGATGGGTGGGGTCTCAAAACTGGAGGGCCTATCAGGGGAGGTAGTGGTATTGTCACTGGATTAGTAATCCAGAGACTCAGGGTAATCTCAGGGTTTTGTCGCTGGGCTAGTAATCCAGAAACTCGGGGTGAATCGCAGGTTCAAATCCCACCATGCTAGATTGTGAAATTTGAATTTAATATAAATCTGGAATTGAAAGTCTAATGATGATCATGAAGCCATTGTTGCAAAAACCCATCTGGTTCACTAATGTCCTTCAGGGAAGGAAATCTGCCGCCTTTACCTGGTCCGGCCTACATGTGACTTCAGATCCACAACAATGTAGTTGACTCTTATATGCACTCTGAAATGGCCTAGCAAACCACTCAGTTCAAGGGCAAATAGGGATGGGCAATAAATGCTGGCCAGCCAGCGATGCCCACATCTCATGAATGCATAAATGAAAAAAAAAGCAGAGGCCTTCCAGCTTGAAAAGATGCTGCAATGGCACTTAAGTAAGAAAAAGAGTGCTTAAACCTCTCTCTAACATTTTTGATGTCACATATAAGTGTCACAGAAGCTGGGCCACCATTTTGGGCGGGTGGGGATGGTGGAGAGTGGGGGGAGCTCCTTCAAAGGCGACCTCTGGCCTCTAGATCCACATGGATTACGGATCCACCCTCACCACCCAACCCATCGGTCTCTGGGAGGCCGCCTCCAGTCACCTAAACTGGTCACCACACCTGGGAACCTGGAAGCTGACCAGAAAACCCTGGTTGGCCTCCTCGAATTGGCCTTAATTGGTGGTGTTGGCTACCTGCTTTTTTGCAGGGC
The DNA here is from genome assembly GCF_964213995.1 of Mustelus asterias. Taxonomy (NCBI): domain Eukaryota; kingdom Metazoa; phylum Chordata; class Chondrichthyes; order Carcharhiniformes; family Triakidae; genus Mustelus; species Mustelus asterias. The sequence continues at coordinate 148,263,078 of NC_135803.1, read as the reverse complement.
CACCTGACAGCATTACATGTCTGCAAAAAACCGCTGTGGGGAACAGGGTGTGGGATGGAGCTGGGAAACTAGCATGCTGGCCCAAGGGGCTACGTTTAGCTCCAGCCTGCCTCTGTTCCAGCCCTTTAGAGCTCAAATCCCTGTCCATGGTGTGTAATTCTGGAGGTTAAGTAGTCAGTCAGCCCTGATTTTAAGTCCAGTCACTGTAACATAATCCAGTAAAAGGAGAGATAAAGTATGTACTATGGTGACCTCTTGGTCCTGTATGTTTTCAGCAGGATATGCAAATTGATATAACAGAATAATTCTGAAGCGGGCGACAGTGACATCTCATGGCAGATTCAACACTGCAAGCTCTTTTATTTTGTACCACTGAAGCTGCCTAACCGAGTCAATTTGGATCCCTTTCCATGACAAATTGTAATGTTAATTGTTTACCCAGATGGACGGACATTCAGCTGCAGCTAAAACTCTGCCCCTCTCCTGTTCCAGACTTTGGAACAAGCTCTCAATTTCAATCAAACGTATCTTTGATATTTTTAAAAAATGATAAAAATTTAGTTTAGTTTTAATGTTGTTTATTGTCTGTGTACAATTGTAGGCACGGCTAGGTTGAAGCTGAATACAATTTATATCCGAGGGATGTGCGTTGTTAAAAACACATATACACAGACATACACAGGTAACATTCCACATACATGTCACAAAGTTGAAGGGCAACTACAGATTGCATAGAACAAAACAACAACCTGCACCATTCTGATGAATATTTCACAGTGAATTCCTGCACAACTTTAAACACTCCTTCCAGTTATGATAAAACACATATGAACTGATTACTAACCAGAAGGCCAATTTTCAAAATTCCGTCATCTTTGAAAACATGTAACGTGACAATTTCAGTGTAATGGAATGGCAGTTACGTAACTGTAAGGAGCATTATTCAAAAAAAGGAGACAAGCAAATTTAGGATCGGTGAAGAATTACAGAAATTCATAAGTAATAGTGTAAAAAAACCCACAAAAATTAATTTTGGAAGATGTGCTTTTGATCACCAGGCAATGCGGACGGAGAGTATTTTTGATATCGGGAAATACTATTTTGTCAACTGTGCAATTGTTTCACATTTATTGCTATAAAGGCACAGAGATATTAACTGGGCGGAGCAAGCTGGCAAAATCGCGCGAGAGTCGGGAAATCAGGCTCACGTCCGATTTCTTGGTTTTCACGATCTTACGCGAGCCGGATTTCCGTCGAGGTCAGCCTCTTGCCGGGAATGGGTGAGGGACTGGATAAATGATTTAAATGTTAATCTACATATGTTGAGTGAGCCCGGCACTCAATCATCCGGACTCACTTGCCTTCATGGCCTCGACGGGAGAGTTCTCTCCGGCGAGGAAAACACTTGCTCCCCATGAACGGGGATTAGTCGTGTTGGCCTCGCCAGCAGAACCAGAGGCTATTGAGCCATCCCGTGGGGAGACCGAGGGCAAGGGGGGGTGCCCCTTTGGCACTGTCCGGAAGGGCGGCCCGCTGTCACTCTCTCTGTGATTGGATCGTGGGGCGGGGACGCTGCCACTCTGCCTGCGATTGGATCGGGGAGGGGGAGGAGGGGCCTGCTCTGAGTCATGATCAGGTGATGGGGGCTGCATTTTGGGCGGTGTGAGGTTTGTGATCGGCCGCGGGCCCCCATGATTGTTGGGGCTGGGGGGGGGGGGGGGGGGGGGGGGGAAGAGTTTGTTCAGGCTGCCTGCAACAACAGGGGCCTGACAGCTCTCTCTCTGTCTGTCAGACCTCTGCTATTAGAATTGTGCATGTGCAGAATCAGAGGTCTGCACATGCACAATAGCTCCCTCTGCAGTTGCTATTGCACATATGCAGGCTGGCTGGTGAATTAAGCCCAACTTATTGCCTGCAGCAGCTAGAAACAGTCTAGACCATTTTTCTATGCACTATGTACACAAGACTGGCTGTGAAAACTCGCCCAAAAAATGGATCAGGAGCTCTCCCATTTTCATGCGAGCTGGACACTTAAAATCATTCTCATAAAATTCCGCCCATTGTGTTCAGAATTTTTTCTTTAATATAGCGCACTTGTTTGCCATTGATATTTCTGTGGGGGGAAAATTGCATGCTTTTTGCATTGAAAATTCAATCTAGTAGTCAAAAGTAAGTATTCAGGTCACACTAGAATAATGCTGTAAATTGTAAATAATCTTGTAACAATGCAAAAGAACTGAAAATTGGCCTCACGATACACATAATTCATCAACTACCTTGTTAATTTACAGTTCTTACTTATTCTTAATCGCACACAGAAAATCACGACAAAGATTAGACCATTAAATCCAATTCAAACCAATCCAGGGGCAGGGCATAAAGTAAAAATGAAATTGAAGAAATTAACACAATGGAACTCTGTCATTTAAAGATGTGAATTTGTTAAAATGTTGTCTGGTTAACCTGATGCAAATAGCGAGCCAAGCAAACCAGATTCCATTTGTACTCAGTTTCAGTTACCTGATCATAACTGCAGTAAAGATATCTACACATTAGCCTTAGGAAGGGGACAGGCAGAGGAGGGAGGAACAAAAGTCAGTCAGTTCCTTTCCTGATCACTATCCCGTGGTCTGCAGTATAAAGCACACAGGTGAGGATGTCGGGGAAGGACAGGGCAGACAAATCATGTGTATTAAATAGCCTGGCACTGCTCATCATCGAGGTTCGCACAGATTTGCAGATAGCCAGAGGGGAGGTAACAGCCCGAATTACTTTTCTTCAGAAAAGGACTGATAAACATTGAGGGAAAGACCCTGCAACAGATGTAGAGTTCAGAGCCAGCTTTTGAGAGAACCTACTCCACGAAATTTTTCCTCGCTCTCTATTCTCTGTATTTTTGTGCTCAGCACAATTTCTAAGGCTCGTAGTAAAGGCTGGTAGGCTGCTCTCAGACCTTTGCTTAAACTCATGATGGTGACCCAGGGATAGCCAATCCTTTCTGAAGAGTTGCAATGATCGAGTTTTATTTTTACTTAGAGTTTATATATATATGAGACACACACATATATAAATGCAACTGCATTCAGCTTTCGATAAGAAAACAATCTTTGCACAATGCAAAGAAGTATTAGAAAAGCAACAACTTCAGACATGCACAGTTCACCACACTGCAGTCAGAACTTTTGGAAGCAAAATAAATTGCAAAATCAAAGGCAGGCAGACACACACCACAAACAAGACTTCTTACATTTCTGTCAATAAAGACACACTCATAATTGTCCCTATTCTTGTGTAGATAACTGCAGAAGCAACCCAAGAATAGATGCATTGTGAGGTTGATTTTCACTGCCAAGGATCAAATACCTTGCCACGCCACAATACGGCTGGCTCTATTTTGAAAGGGGCTTACTGCTGGCTGTACAAAATGCTTGCTTGTTTCAGGCCACTTTCATAATGGAAATTAGAGTGCAATGACATTAACTGAACCAGCGTTCGATCAGCTGGAGTGAGAGCTGGGCATACTCTAACCACCTAACCACTTAAACTGTAAGTAAAGAGGCCCACCAGATAAGTGTTAATTTTTCTTTCTCGTTCTTCCTCCAGCCACTTGTTTTTATCGCCCCTCTGCCTCATACCTCCACACCCACTTAAGTTGGCTTAGCAAATTATCTTTCTGGGTCAATTTTGAGGCTTCAATTTAACATGTTACACTGGGAAGATCTGTTTGGTTCCATGGAATGCGCCTGCCAAATTTAAATAAGGGCTCAAAATCACCAGGACCTTTTTGCCACTGGAACTGTGGCCAGAAATGCCCACAGTTGTAACAGCATCAGGAATTGTGAACTCTTATGCTAAGTGCTACTCCAGGTAGCCAGAGGTGCTGGTTGGATAAATTCCAATGAGTCCTTTATCTCCAGACTTTCCTGGGGCATAAAATTGAGATACAAGGAGAGTTCTGAGGCACTGGTAAGGATTATATAGTGTTCCAGATCACCGTCACTACATTCTAGTTTTAATTACTGGAAACCTAATGCACGCAATTCCTCACGTGACCAACCCTTGACTTTTGCAGTGTTATCAGGGTAGGTGTGGACAGGACATCACTATGGATTACATGAACAAATAATGCCAGTGCTCTCAATTACATAGGAATTCTTATATTTAGTCAAATCTTGATGGCATGCAAAGATTCTTGAATTTTAGAAAAGTGTGAAACAATCTGATTTAAAAGGGTTGGCACCAACGTTCCCGCTAATTTTCCTTTGTTGTGCATGGTCTATTTCTAACATCGTGTGATCCTTTTAAAATTGCTGCACAATCACACAATCACACATGTACCTATAGTAAAAGGATTGCTGTTTGAATGCAGAACAAGGGCTGCACGGTGGCAGAGTGCTGCCTCACAGAGCCAGGGACCCGGGTTAGATTCCCAGCTTGGGTCACTGTCTGTGTGGAGTCTGCACGTTCTGTCTATGTGGGTTTCCTCCGGGTGCTCTGATTTCCTCCCACAGTCTGAAGGACGTGCTGGTGAGGTGCATTGGCCACGCCAAATTCTCCCTCAGTGTACCCGAACAGGCGCCGGAGTGTGGTGACTAGGGGATTTTCACAGTAACTTCACTGCAGTGTTAATTTAAACCTACTTGTGACACTAACAAACTTTTTTAAAAATTCCAATGATACACCCTCGCAGCATGAAAGCAAGGTTGGTGGGGACTGCTAACATAGGAAACCAGGCAGCTGTTAGAATGTCCTGTACCCACCTAGCAGATCACATGTAGGCATCTGATAAACACATGGCATTATTGGGGTAGCACAATGGCACAGTAGTTCGCACTGCTGTCTCACAGCGCCGGGGACCTGGGTTCGATTCCCGGCTTGGGTCACTGTCTGTGTGGAGTTTGCACGTTCTCCCCCTGTCTGCGTGGGTTTCCTCCGGGTGCTCCAGTTTCCTCCCACAGTCTAAAAGATGTGTTGGTTAGGTGCATTGACCCGAACAGGCGCCGGAGTGTGGCGACTAGGGGAATGTCACAGTAACTTTATTGCAGTGTTAATGTAAGCCTTACTTGTGACTAATAAATATACTTGAACTTTAACTTATTCAGGCTCAAAGATTTCACCTGGATTTATTGGTGAGGGATGGGAATGATCGAGCTTTACGCTCGATTTCTAATTGGCACACAAGGAGTTGACATGCATCACATTTCAGTTCAAAAACACTGCATTTCTGCTCATGCAACCCAGCAGTAACTTAAGTCAGTTGCTGTGTGAAGTATGCTTTTAAAACTGACTGCGCTATTTAAGGGTGGTGCCACCATGCTGGAGAACTGTAGTGGGAACTTCATTCTTGGAGCAGTCAGAACTGAGTGCCCTCGATCCTACTATGTAAAGTTTACAGAGACTGCTACATCAATGCAAATGATTGCCGTTACAACAACAACATTTGCAAATCCACTTTTTTGATTCTCGGCTTAATTCTTATTTGTGACGATCTAAATGTGTAATCTGCAATTTGCAATGTGGTATTATTATCATGTTGCACACTGCTACAGCCCTTTCTGGACTACAATATGATTAAAACATCTTAGAAGGAAAGTTATCATGGCAACACCATCCCTTTAAAAACTTCTTTTTCTGATCTCATCAGACATGAATGAAAGACCACATTTTATTGTACTCTGGTACTGCTTATTCCATTCTCTATACAAAATTCATAGCTTTGTCAAGCTCACTCCAAAAAGACACAAGATAATGCAAATGGCAGAAAATGTTTAAGTACTTACCTGGATCACCTTATCCTGCAAAAGACAGTAACATCAACCCAGAGCTACAGAAATGCTTTTTGTGACAATCAGGTTAACATGTCTTTTTTAAAAGAAGACCTTTTTGTCTCATAGGAGACAAGGTTTCCATTATTCATGACTGATTAACCTACAGAGCAAACCTCTTTGGTGATAAATGTGAATCCAATGCTTCACAGATTTAAAAAAAAATCTCATTGTGGCATCCGTGAAAGGATTCTGTATACATGCGAGCAACTGGAAGGCAATTAAATATCCATCAATAGACATAATGACCTACAAGTGGATATACAAGGTATTTTATTTAAATAAGGTTATCTATTCAGCAGAATACTTGGTGTTATTTTTTCAATGACAGTCTCATTATACATCAGGCTCATCATCGCTGTATCATTACCAAATAACATCTTCAATGGCGATAATTAAGTTTTCTGCAGCCCATTCATTAAAAAAATTGCACTTTTTGCTCAATTTAAGTAATTTAATAGTCCTTTGTCATGTCTTCACTGCACCCAGCAAATCAAACAGAAAACATTTGCTTATTCCTAGAATTCATTTTGTGCTGTAAAACTCTAAGATCCTGTAACTAGTTTCATGATCCCTGCAGGGACAGACTGTAAGAATTGTTGAGCAAAACTAACCACAAAGTGGATGAAAATGCAGAATTGATGGTTTTGTTACCTCATTAATCTTAATCTGTTTCAGCTCCTCCTCAGCTGCTGTAAGTGGCGCTGGTCCCAAGCGGGACAGGACATGTTTTTGATAGCCACTAAAACAGACATCTTCCTGTTGGGAGAAATATAGAGACTTTCAATATTAGAATATTATAACAAACGCTACCAGAATATATATTACCAGCAGGGTGAGTTCAGGCAAATTGCACTACATTGCAACTGACGAAGGGTAATTCTGACTTGAAACATTGGCTCTATTCTCTCTCCACAGATGCCGTCAGACCCGCTGAGATTTTCCAGCATTTTCTGTTTTTGTTGCGCTAAATTCTTATTGGGGCAAGCAATACGGTTGGCAAGATCATCTGCGTAGATTAACAGTGTGACTCATATCTAAAATGAACTGTCTTCATATGCAGACAATGTTGCCTGTGAAGATCATAAGGACTCTAAGCAGGAGAAAATTATATTTCAAGTTTCTATCATAAGGGAGTCTGAAAAAAAATACTGCAGATAGGATCCAGGCACTATTGAAGGCTTTTATAAATAAGGATATAGAAAGATGTGGTAAAAGAAGGTGGCACATTGGTCAGCACTGCTGCCTCACACCGCCAGGGACCCGGGTTCGATTCCCGGCTTGGGTCACTGTCTGTGTGGAGTTTGCACATTCTCCCCGTGTCTGAGTGGGTTTCCTCTGGTTTCCTCCCACAGTCTGAAAGATGTGCTGGTTAGGTGCATTGACCAAGCTAAATTCTCCCTCAGTATACCTGAACAGGCGCCGGAGTGTGGCGACTAGGGGAATTTTACAGTAACTTCATTGCACTGTTAATGTAAGCCTTAAATAAATAGACCCACTCAAAACACAGTGAAGTTGACAATGTTAAAGAATAAGGATGTGATAAATGTGCTAAATTATTTATTTCCCCTTTCAGTTGTATAGTGGGGAGGATATAATACCAGAGGTAGAGGGAAGATTAGAGATGGGGAGGATTTTACATGGGTTCAGACAAGCAGTTGAAAAATGTAATGGATAAAACAACAGGATTATGGCCAACATAACAAGATTGAGGATAAATTTCTGGGCTTAGACTGTTTCCATCCTAGTGTATCAAAAAATTGAGTAAATTTGGAACTGTGTTATAACCTTGTGGAATTGAGAGGAAAATAGGAGGCAATGTTTGAGATAAAAGCAATTGCGTATAGAACAGAAAATTGTAAAGGCAATTTAAGGCAACACTGAACATTAGAATGGCAGATGGGAGTATAATTTAACTAGGGAAACAGATAGCAGTTCAGGAATAAGCGAACAACACGATTTATGGGTTCAGATACATAAATCATGAAAAAACAGCTTGTAGACGCTAAAACGATCAGGAAGATAAATGAAATGCCACATTTCATCAGAAAAGATTTGATAAAGGTAAAAATTCATGGCGCAGTTATAAAAAAGGTCAGAGCTTTTTAGAATTAATGATTTTAGTCTGAGGAAGCTCTGCTGCTCCTGGAGAAAATATATGATTCACGGGATGATGGTATTTGGGATGAAGAGACTTTTGTAAATGCAGTTTGTATCATTTGGAGCAACTTTAGGACTGAAATTACCTAAAATGTTAACTTGCTTTCTTTCTCCACAGATACTATCTGATCTGCTGAGTATTTCCAACATTTTCTGTTTTGATCTAAGGGTGAAAGTTTAAGATAACAGTGGGAATTAACACTGTTAGGGAATTACGCATCTCTAGAAAGTGAATCCAGAACAAGGGAACGTGACTTTAGAATAAGATGACTAAAAGCAAGGTCAGTTGCGAAGAATAGATTTGTACGCTAGACATTACATTTTCCAAAGTTTAACATGAAATTAACAGATCACGTCCTGTATATTCATCCATTAAAATAGAGTATCACAGTACCTTCATTGTTCCAAATAATTCATCCTTAATGTGTCCTCCACCAAATTCTTTTTTCACAGTAGCTCGAGTTGCAGCGTACAGCATCTTCTGTCTGACCTGTGTAAAACACAATGGGGTTAAAATGTGTATGTAACTTGGAAGAGCATGCAGGAAAGCAGATTTCGTCAGTGGGAGTGAACAATTATAAATGAGGAGTTAAAACCTCTCTCTACACAAAAACAATTCAACAAGGTGGGCGATTGGCAATCACCCTGAAGAATGCTGCCCTCATCTCTTATGGTGTGGATTGACCTTAATTAGGAATTCTTATCCTGCTACAGAATAGATTTAATTAAAAATCACCATTTATGTTAACAATATTTTGTTTTGTTCTTGCATTAACCTTTTTGGATAGAAATTATATCATAGATAAGGCTAGACTTAACAACAAATAAATCACACAGTTCAAACGCAAGTACTGGGAAACACATGTGTAAATAAAGTGATATTCATGGAACTTCAGCTGAATATTGGCTTCAGTGGCACCTACCAGCCAACTGAATGTCATTAGCAATCATTGTTTGAGCATAATACACACACATACAAACACACAGAGGGCAATCTTACCAATAAAATTCTAAGTGCCATACGAGCGTGAAAACAGGAGAGTTTCAGATCCGTTTTTTGGGTGAGTTAAAAAATACAATCTTTCACCACTGTGGGAAAAATGAAGCATAATCTGTTTCCTGCCAGTAAGGGGAGGAGGCAGAGTCCAAGCTCGCCAGAAAGCAGACAGCTCACAATAGCGGGCGCAATTGTGCATGCTTACTTATCTCAGTTCCGTGCAACAGAACAGGGAGATCTGTCAGTCACCTCCACCCCCTGGATATCACCTGCCTCCCCCACAGCGATCGCTGGCCTCCCTGGCCGATTGGCCCCCGCCACCCACCCCTCGCCGATCGCACGCCCCCCCCCCCCCCCAAAACTTGGTCAATCCCCCCCCTCTCCGCCCCAAGTCCGGTCCGGGGGGGTGAGGCTGATCTTACCGGAAATCCGGGCCCGGCAAGATCACGAGAGATAAAATTAAATATGGAGGGAGCACGTCTGATAGAAATTGTAGGTATATAGTTTGTACACTATGCTGACTTTAATTTCAGACTACAAACAAATTGCTCCCACTATGGTTAAAAATGAACTCAGTTTCATATATGGAAGTATCTCGAATTTAATAAAAGGCATATTTATTTCAGATTTGCATGAATAGATAATTTTCCTCAGCCATGCACATAATGCTGCGTTGCACAACTTAGTCATTTTAATATAGGACTGAATTTTACAGCTGCCCATGGGATGTGTTTTTGGCAGGGGGTGCACATAAAATATAACGGATGGGTAAACCACTGCCTTTCTGTCCACTGCCCCCACCCTGCCACTATCCCATCCCTGAGCTATACCCCATAATATAGTTGGTGGATTTGTAAAATAGGCAATTAAGCTTGCCAACAAGCCAACTTACCCAAACATTACACTGCCCACGCCATAATATGGTTGGCATAGGTGGGAGAAGGAAGGCCTCCGATTTAAAAAGTGGGCAGGAGGGGCAGGGGGCATCCTTTGGGAGGTGCCCATTGCAAATCAGGGACAACGCCCCCCCATTACAAGGTGTCCCCCCCACCCCTGCCTTTGTTCCTTCTTGTCTGGCTTCCAAAGCTGTTCTCCATACCCCCGCCCCACTCAGGTACCCTAAAAGCCCAGGTATTATTTTATTCCAGACACCATCACTCTTCCTTGTGGGTTGACTGCTTGTAGTCCCAGTAGCACCCATGACTGAGTGTGTCTCTAGATCAGCAAGCAGCTCTCAATTGTGAGACCTCCTTCCACTGAGGGGCAGAAGTCCAATCCTCACCCGTTTACAGCTGCTGGCAGCAGGTCACCGTTCAGCGGTGGCCTTGTCAAGCATCGGCCAAAGTGGATGTAACAACAGTGGGTCATTTAGCCCCTTGAGCCTGTTCCCCAATAAGACGGGATTGTGGCTGTTCTGCAACTTAACTCTATATACCCATCTTTGATCCAGATTCCTTAATCATTACTTAACAAAAAAAATCAATTCAGATTTAAAATTAATAATTTGATCATCAATTGCTGTTTGCAGAAGATAGTTTCAAACTTCTACCTCCCTTTGCATGGAGAAGTGAAACCCTGTCATTTCCAGTAAAATCCTGTCCTTTCGAACGTGTTATGAAATCGGAGATTAATTTGAATATCATAGACTCCCTACAGTGCAGAAGAAGGCCATTCGAGTATGCACCGACTGCAATCCCACCCAGGCCCTATTCCCGTAACCCCACATATTTACCCTGCTAATTCCCCCTAACACTAGGGTCAATTTAGCATGGCCAATCAACCTAACTTGCACATCTTTGGACTGTGGGAGGAAACTGGAGCACCCGGAGGAAACCCATGCAGCCACGGGAAAAATGTGTAAACTCCACACAGACAATGACCCGAGGTGGGAATTAAACCCGGGTCCCTGGCGCCATGAGGCAGCAGTGCTAACCAGTGCCACCGTGCTGCCCTATATTTGTATTACCATGATACCAAATTACCATAATATGCATTTTAAAAAGGTGCATTAGCACAAAATCCAAACACAGTTTTTTCTCATTGAATCTAGAACAGTCTAATCCTGGGACTCAGTTTGTGGTTTATGATATGTTACCCAAATCGCTTAGTTGATACTGCCTGCTAAACCATGCTGATAAGATCCATTCGCTTTTTCTAATTGTCTCCCTTTATTCCTCCCTCTGATGGCTGTGCTACATGTGATACAGTGAAGCAGATCCTTTGGCAATGTGATCATTCTTCACATACGAGTTGGATATTAAATGAGAGTGAGTTAGGTATTGGGTCATTGGGGCTGTTAAAATGAACCCAGTGCTATCCCTGGCCATCACACTAGAAAGCTTGCAGCGGCTGGATAGCAATGAGGCAGATGGATCTTTTTCTCTCTTCCTAGACCGTAGGACATTTTCTTGATAAAGGAGAACCAGTGGACTTGATTTATTTAGATTTCCAGAAGGCCTTTGACAAGGTGCCGCATAGGACACTGTTAAATAAGTTAAGAGCCTATGGCCATCCTGACATGGATAGAGGATTGGCTGACTGGCAGAAGGCAGAGAGTGGTGATAAAAGGGTCTTTTTCAGGATGGCAGCTGGTGACTAGTGGTGAGCCTCAGGGGTCAGTGCTGGGACCACAACTTTTCACAATGTACATTAACGATTTGGAAGAAGGAACTGAAGGCACTGTTGCTAAGTTTAAAGATGATACAAAGATATGTAGAGGGACAGGTAGTATTGAGGAAGCAGGGAGGCTGCAGAAGGACTTGGACAGGTTAGGAGAGTGGGCAAAGAAGTGGCAGATGGAATACAATGTGGAAAAGTGTGCGGTTTGCACTTTGGAAGGAGGAATGGAGGCATAGACTATTTTCTAAATAGGAAAATGTTTAGGAAATCAGAAACACAAAGGGACTTGGGAGTCATTGTTCAAGATTCTCTTAATGTTAATGTGTAGGTTCAGTCGGCAGTTAGGAAGGCAAATGCAATGTTAGCATTCATGTCAAGAGAGCTACAATACAAGAGCAGGGATGTACTTCTGAGGCTGTATAAGGCTCTGGTCAGACCCCATTTGCAGTATTGTGAGCAGTTTTGGACCCCATATCTAAGGAAGGATGTGCTGGCCTTGGAAAGGGTCCAGAGGAGGTTCACAAGAATGATCCCTGGAATGAAGAGCTTGTCGTATGAGGAACGGTTGAGGATTCTGGGTCTGTACTTATTGGAGTTTAGAAGGATAAGGGGGGATCTTATTGAAACTTACAGGATACTGCGAGGCCTGGATAGAGTGGACGTGAGGAGGATGCTTCCACTAGTAGGAAAAACTAGAACTAGAGGGTACAACCTCAGGCTAAAGCGATGATCCTTTAAAACAGAGATGAGGAGGAATTTCTTTAGCCAGAGAGTGGTGAATCCGTGGAACTCTTTGCCGCAGAAGGCTGTAGAGGCCAGGTCATCATGTGTCTTTAAGACAGAGATAGATATGTTCTTAACGAACAAGGGGATCAGGGAAAGGCAGGAAAATGAGGATAAGAAAAATATCAGCCATGATTGAATGGCGGAGCAGACTCGATGGGCCGAGTGGCCTAATTCTGCTCCTATGTCTTATGGTCTTATGATTGTACGAGACAGCATCACATCCAAAGTGCAATGGACCTTTGTGCTATTGGGGTGGAGATGGGAGGCATTTGTGCATCAGAATTCACTGCAGGTGAGGAAATCTCTGCATTGCAATTAGAAAGAGGAACAACTACTTACATTTATATAATGAAAGGACCCAAAACACTTGACAAAAGACCAGAAGACCATAAGACATAGGAGCAGAATTAGGCCACTCGGCCCATCGAGTCTGCACCGCCATTCAATCACGGCTGATATTTTTCTCATCCCCATTCTCCTGCCTTTTCCCCATAACCCCTGATCCCCTTATTAATCAAAAACCTATCTATCTCTGTCTTAAAGTCGCTCAATGACCTGGCTCCCAGCCTTCTGCAGCAAAGCACTGCCAAACAAAATTTAACACCAAGCCACATATATAGAGATATTAGGACAGATGACTAAAAGCTTGGTCAAACAGGTAGGTTTTAAGGAGTGCTGGATAGGCCCCATTTGGAGTACTGTGAGCAATTTTGGGCCCCACACCTCAGGAAGGACATACTGGCACTGGAGCGGGTCCAGCGGAGATTCACACGGATGATCCCAGGAATGGTAGGCCTGACATACGATGAACGTCTGAGGATCGTGGGATTATATTCATTGGAGTTTAGGAGGTTGAGGGGAGATCTGATAGAGACTTACAAGATAATGAACGGCTTAGATAGGATGGACGTAGGGAAGTTGTTTCCATTAGCAGGGGAGACTAGGACGCGGGGGCACAGCCTTAGAATAAAAGGGAGTCACTTTAGAACATAGAACATAGAACATAGAACATTACAGCGCAGAACAGGCCCTTCGGCCCACGATGTTGCACCGACCAGTTAAAAAAAAAAACTGTGACCCTCCAACCTAAACCAATTTCTTTTCGTCCATGAACCTATCTACGGATCTCTTAAACGCCCCCAAACTAGGCGCATTTACTACTGATGCTGGCAGGGCATTCCAATCCCTCACCACCCTCTGGGTAAAGAACCTACCCCTGACATCGGTTCTATAACTACCCCCCCTCAATTTAAAGCCATGCCCCCTCGTGCTGGATTTCTCCATCAGAGGAAAAAGGCTATCACTATCCACCCTATCTAAACCTCTAATCATCTTATATGTTTCAATAAGATCCCCTCTTAGCCGCCGCCTTTCCAGCGAAAACAGAGATGAGGAGAAATTTCTTCAGCCAGAGAGTGGTGGGTCTGTGGAATTCATTGCCACAGAGGGCTGTGGAGGCCGAGACGTTGAGCGTCTTCAAGACAGAAATTGATAAATTCTTGATTTCTCGAGGAATTAAGGGCTATGGGGAGAGAGCGGGTAAATGGAGTTGAAATCAACCATGATTGAATGGTGGAGTGGACTCGATGGGCCGAATGGCCTTACTTCCGCTCCTATGTCTTATGGTCTTATGATCAGAGGGGTAAAGGAGTAGGGAGGTTTAGTTTAGGGAGAGGATTCCAGAGCTCAGGCAGCTGAAGGCACAGCCACCACAGGTAAATATACAAGATGAATAAAAAGAACATTCTGAGGAGTATGAATCTTAGCCACAATTTAAGGTGCAAAGATGATTTCAAAAAACAATGTTCCTTTAAAGCAAATAACAGCACAAATTATTCTGCATTATAAAACAGGTAATTGGTAATTATTGCACTGGATTTTAATAAATTGACAGTTTTGAAGGAAACAAGACGTGCCACATAAACACGTTAATACTCATATCGGCAATGCACCAGTACCAGATTTACAATGGAGGGATAACAACTCTAATTTGCTTCACATCTTGGCTGTTGTGCCTGTTGATGAACTCTGCCAGCAGGTGGCAGTAGTTATTCATGAACAGTGAAATGGTGCCGTTGGCCTGGGTGAAATCTTATCAAAAGATGGCAGAGTATTTCCCACCGAAGGTGCCGGGGTGTCTTTGGGCCAAATCTTATACCTCAATCGCAGTGACTTTTATGTGTGCTCCCTCTGATTTGCCTGCCCCACAATGACTTAACTGCTGCAAGCACTGAGGTAAACGGCCATGTAAACGGCTGCCCAGCACTCGTTCCACAACGGCTGCAGGGGATGGCAGGCAAGAAGGCAGCACCATGCATTTCGGAGGGGCCCCTCACCAGGATGCTGGGTGGAGTGGAGCAGAGGCGGGACACACTCTACCCCTGTTCCAGGAGACGGTTTTCCAGCAGGGTCACCACCCAGCCTGGGATGCAATGGCAGCCCTGGTCAGTGCAAGTGCACTCCAGAAAAATGCAACAGTGTCAGAAGATGATGAATGATCTTCTTCGCTCAACGAAGGTAAGTAAACCACCCCCAGCCATTTAGTGGACCCCCTCGCACCCCTAATCTCTAACTCTGCCACCTTAGACTTTGCCAACACCAAGCACCAGGTTCCCCCTCCCTCCCACAATCATCATGTGCCCCCAGTAGTTGTCATGCTCCTCACTCTCCAACTCCTACCTAAGCCCCACATCTGCCACACTTTATCACCATCTTAAATGTCAACACTCCAACCTACACTCTTCCTCTCTGTGGCATTACAGGACAAACTCAACCACAACAGCCATCAGTGGGCACAGCCAGCTGGACTCGTGCCTGAACTGAGAACCATCATGTGTTTTGAGGAGCTAGCCCGCGAGTTGGCCGGGGAGGAGGAAGAGCGCGCCTGCACTGCTGGTGAAGTGGGGACAGCAGAGAAACGTGAGAATCTTCAGCACACATGCTGTCATTTCTCAAGAGAGTCACGTTTCCTCCGTATCCCCTGTAATGCATTGATGCCATCTCCTTTCTCATGCAGGTCGACCACCGGAATATGCTGTACCATCCTCGCGCCCCCTGGACCCACCGGAGTCCAGCAGCTCCGAGAGGGACTTCTCCAATCCCATCGTTGAAGAGGCATCGCAGCTCTCACCCACACCCAGGTTCATGGCACCGTGGCTGGCTCTGCTACACAGGAGGGCAGGAAAACGAGTGGCAGATCTATAGTGAGAGGGGATTTAATTGGAAGGAGAATAGACAGGTGTTGCTGCGAATGCAAACGAGACTCCAGGATGGTATGTTGCCTCCGTGGTGCAAGGGTCAAGGATGTCTCGGAGTGGCTGTAGGGCATTCTGGAGGGGACGGGTGAACAGCCAGTTGGCATGGTGCATGCAAGCACCATCAATATAGGTAAAAAACGGGATGAGGTCCTACAAGCTGAATTTAGGGAGTTAGGAGTTAAACTAAAAAGTAGGACCTCAAAAGGTAGTAATCTCAGGATTGCAACCAGTGCCACGTGCTAATCAGAGTAGGAATGTCAGGACAGCTAACATGAATACGTGGCTTGAGGGATGGTGCAAGAGGGAAGAATTCAAATTCCTGGGACATTGGAATCGGTTCTGGGAGAGGTGGGACCAGTACAAAGTAGACAGTCTGCACCTGGGCAGGACGGGAACCAATGTCCTAGGGGGAGTGTTTGCTAGTGCTGTTGGGGAGGGTTTAAATTAATATGGAAGGGGAATTGGAACCAATGCAGCAAGTCAGAGGGAAGTAAAGTTGTGACAGAAACAAAAGGCAGTAAGGGGAAAAGTCGAAGGCAGAGAAACCAAAGACAAAACTCAAAAGGGGCCATATTACATCATAATTGTAAGAGGGCAATAAATGCCAAAAATCGAGTCTGAAGGCTGTGTGTCCCAATGCGAGGAGCATTTATAATAAGGTGGATGAATTAACTGAGCAGTCAGTCATTACTGGTTATGATATAATTGGGATCACGGAACCTAGCTCCAGGGTGACCAGGGATGGGACCTCAACATCCAGGGGTATTCAATATTCAGGAAAGATAGATGGTAAGGAAAGGGGGTGGGGTAGCGTTGCTAGTTAAAGAGGAGATTAATGCAATAGTAAGGAAGGACATTAGCCTGGACAACGTGGAACCTGTACGGGTGGAGCTGCAGAACACCAAAGGTCAAAAAACGCTAGTGGGAATTGTGCACAGACCACCAAACAGTAGTAGCGAGGTTGGGGATGGCATCAAGCAGGAAATTAGAGATGTATGCAGTAAGGGTACAGCAGTTATTATGGATGACTTCAATCTGCATATTGATTGGGCTCACCAAACTGGTAGCAATGTGATGGAGGAAGATTTCTTGGAATGTATAAGGGATGGTTTTCTCGACCAACATGCCGAGGAACCAACTAGAGAGCAGGCCATCCTAGACTGGGTATTGTGTAACGAGAGAGGATTAATTAGCACCTTGTGGTGTGAGATTCTTTGGGGTAGAGTGACCATAATATGGTAGAATTCTTCATTAAGATGGAGAGTGACACAGTTAAGTCTGAGACTAGGGTCCTCAACTTGAGGAAAGCTAACTTTGATGGTATGAGACATGCATTGGCTAGGATAAGCTGGCAAAGGATACTTAAGGGGTTGACAGTGGATAGGCAATGGCAGACATTTAAAGAACACATGGATGAACCTCAACAACTGTACATCCCTGTCTGGCGCAAGAGTAAAACGGGGAAGGTGGCTCATCCATGGCTAACAAGGGAGATCAGGGATAGTGTTAAAGTCACAGGGGAGGCATATAAATTGGCCAGAAAAAGCAACAAACCTGAGGACTGGGAGAACTTTAAACCCAGCAGAGGAGGACAAAGGGTTTAATTCAGAAGGAGAAAATAGAATATGAGAGTAGGCTTGCAAAAAACATAAAAACTGACTGCAAAAGCTTCTATGTGAAAAGAAAAATCTGGTGAACACAAATATAGGTCCCTTACAGTTAGAATCAGGTGAATTCATAATGGGCAACAAAGGATGGCAAACCAGCTGAACAAATACCTGGGATCTGTCTTCACTAAGGATGACACAAATAACCTTCCAGAAATACTGGGGACAGAGGGTCTAGCATGAAGGAGGAATTGAAGGAAATCCTTATCAGTCAGGAAATTGTATTGGGGAAATTGCTGAGATTAAAACCTGATAAATTCCCAGTCCCTGATGCTCTGCATCCCAAAGTACTCAAGGAAGTGGCCCTAGAAATAGTGGACACATTGGTGATCGTTTTCCAGCATTCCATAGACTCTGGAAGAGTTCCAGTGGATTGGAAGGCAGATAATGTAACCCTACTTTTTAAAAAAGGAAGAGAGAAAATGAGGAATTATAGTTAGCCTGGCATCGGTGATGGGGAAAATGCTGGAGTCAATTATTAAGGATGCAATAACTGAGCATTTGGTAAGCGGTGACAGGATCAGTCCCAAGTCAGCATGGATTCACTAAAGAGAAATCATGCTTGACGGATCTTCTGGAATTTTTTGAGGATGTGACCAGTCGAGTGGACAAGTGAACCAGTGGATGTTGTGTATCTAGATTTTCAAAAGGCTTTTGACAAGGTCCCACACAAGAGAATAGTGAGCAAAATTAGGGGCGGCATGGTAGCACAGTGGTTAGCACTGCTGCTTCACAGCTCCAGGGACCTGGGTTCGATTCCCGGCTTGGGTCACTGTCTGTGTGGAGTTTGCACATTCTCCTCGTGTCTGCGTGGGTTTCCTCCGGGTGCTCCGGTTTCCTCCTACAGTCCAAAGATGTGCAGGTTAGGTTGATTGGCTATGCTAAAATTGCCCTTAGTGTCCTGAGATGCGTAGGTTAGAGGGATTAGTGGGTAAATGTGTAGGGATATGGGGGTAGGGCCGGGGTGGGATTGTGGTCGGTGCAGACTCGATGGGCCGAATGGCCTCTTTCTGTGCTGTAGGGTTTCTATGAATTCTATGAAAATTGAAGCTCATGGTAGTGGGGGTAATGTATTGATATGGATGGAGAACCGGTTGGCAGCCAGGAAGCAGAGAATGGGATTAAACGGGTCCTTTCAGAGTGGCAGGCAGTGACTGCGGGGGGTACTGCAGGGTTCAGTGCTGGGACCCCAGCTATTCACAATATACATTAATGATTTGAATAAAGGAATTGAATGCAATACCTCCAAATTTGCAGACGACACTAGGCTGGGTGGCAGTGTGTACCGTGAGGAGGATGCCAAGAGGCTGCAGGGTGACTTGGATAGGCTGGTTGAGTGGGCAAATACAATACAACAGGAAAGAAGATTATCTGAATGGTGGCAATTTAGGAAAAGGGGAAGTGCAATGTGACTTTGGTGTCATGGTGGAACCGTCACTGAAGGCTGGCATGCAGATAAGTTTAAGTTTATTTATTAGTGTCACAAGTAAGGCTTACATTAACACTGCAATGAAGTTACTGTGAAATTCCCCTCAGTAGGCGGTGAGGAAAGCTAATGGCATGCTGGCCATAGCAAGACAACTTGAGTATAGGAGTAAGGATGTCTTGCTGCAGTTATACGGGGCCTTGGTGAGGCCAAATCTTGAATATTGTGTGCAGTTTTTGTCTCCTAGTCTAAGGGAGGACATTCTTGCTATTGAGGAAGTCCAGCAAAGGTTCACCGGATTGATTCCTGGAATGGCAGGACTGACATATGAAGAGAGACTGGATCGACTGGGCTTGTACTCACTGGAATTTAGAGGAATGAGAGGAGATCTCATAGAAACATATAAAATCCTGATAGGACTGGACAGACAAGATGCGGGAAGAATGTTCCTGATGTTGGAGAAGTGCAGAACTAGGGGTCACAGTCTAAGAATAAGGGATAAGCCATTCAACACTGAGATGAGGAAGAACTTCTTCACTCAGAGTTGTGAACCCATGGAATTCTCTACCACAGAAAGCTGTTGGGGCCAGTTCAGTAGATATGTTCAAGAGGGAGCTGGACGTGGCCCTTGTGGCTAAAGGGATCAAGAGGCATGGAGAGAAAGCGGGAGTGAGATACTGCAAGTGCATGATCAGCCACGATCATATTGAATGGTGGTGCAGGCTCGAAGGGCCGTATGGCCTACTCCTGCACCTATTTTCTATGTTTTTATGTTTCACCCGGCACCAATGCAGTTGCTCACACCTCATTCGGTCCAATAGGTAGGCAGGCTTCTGGTCACTCACTGGTGAGCACTTCACAACTAAAGATCCACAGCAGGCGGAGGCAGGGTTGTCCCAGGGAACTGACACTCGGAGGGATACCGGAGCCCAGGACTGAGCCCGTTGCTGATGATGTGCCCCTGGGCCCGGTCATCCCAAAGCTGCTGGAGCTGCAAAGACAGAGTTGTGAGCATCAGGAAGAGATGACAGCAGCCCTCCTTGCAGAGCAAGGCCAATTGTTGGAGTCCCAGCACCTTCTATCCAATGAGATGGTGCCTTCACTGCAGCGTACCGAGAGGTTGGCATCCGCAGTGGAGACATTGGTGCAGGACGTACACTCCATGTCAGGAGATGCCCGCACCATGATGCAGGGCTTTGAATGTATGGCGGGAATCCACGAGTCCAAAGATGTGCGGGTTAGGTTGATTGGCCATGCTAAAATTGCCCTTAGTGTCCTGGGATGCGTAGATTAGAGGGATTAGTGGGTAAATATGTAGGGATATGGGGGTACGGCCTGGGTGGGATTGTGGTCGGTGCAGACCCGATGGGCCGAATGGCCTCTTTCTGTGCTGTAGGGTTTCTAAGATTTCTAAATGTCAGCGCCAGAGGACGGCGGAGCTTCTGGATCTCACTCCAGCTGCCCCTCCATCCCATGGAGAAGAACAGGGGCTCCTGGGAACCCAACGGGAAGAGGATCGGCAAGAGTTCAGCCGGGGGCCTTGGGCGTCTCCACTGGCAAGGGGACGGTAAGATCAGAACTCGGAAACACGTCAGCATGAACTGCGCTCTCCAGATTTGAGCGCAAGCCACCACTCCCGCAGGCGAAGAGTGCAGGCTCAAAATCGCCCCCACAGTTCCTTTAGTTTAAAGGATTAAAGTTTAAAGTTTATTTATTAGTGTCACAAGTAGGCTTACATTATCATTGCAACAAAGTTACTGTGAAAATCCCCTAGTCGCCACACTCTGGCGCCTGTTCGGGAACACTGAAGGAGAATTTAGCACGGCCAATGCACTTAACCAGCACGTCTTTCGGACTGTGGGAGGAAACCGGAGCACCCGGAGGAAACCCATGGGGAGAACGTGCAGACTCTGCACAGACAGTGACCCAAGCCGGGAATCGAACCCAGGTCCCTGGAGCTGTGAGACAGCAGTGCACTGTGTCACCGATTATAGAAATCATAGAAACCCGACAGTGCAGAAGGAGGCCATTCGGCCCATCGAGTCTGCACCGACCACAATCCCACCCAGGCTCTACCCCCACATATTTTACCTGCTAATCCCTCTAACCTACGCATCTCAGGACTCTAAGGGGCAATTTTTAACCTGGCCAATCAACCTAACCCGCACATCTTTGGACTGTGGGAGGAAACCGGAGCACCCGGAGGAAACCCACGCAGACACAAGGAGAATGTGCAAACTCCACACAGACAGTGACCCGAGCCGGGAATCGAACCCAGGACCCTGGAGCTGTGAAGCAGCAGTGCTAACCACTGTGCTACCGTGCCGCCCTTACTGCCAATGCTTTGCATTATATGCTCTGGAATGCTGGTCCGAAGAATGAGTGCTAATTGTGGGATTACAAATAAGATTTCCTCATGTGGTCCTGACTTCAGCCAGGGAGTGAGTAAAAGGTAAAACTGGAAAAGAGGAATTTTGGGAGTCAGAACACCAGTAAATGGTTGGAAGATGGTGAAAGAAACATATTTGAAAAAATTTCAGCATTGCCATATTAAAGTCTTTGGTCATAAACTGAATTCCTTAAATAGCTTCTTATGAACATGCGACAAAGATCCATTTGGCAATCTGACCTTTGCTTAAACTAAATAATCACCGAATGCAATCTGTAATGTAACAACCATTTTGCATACCTCATCTGCCATTAGGTCTCTTGCAACATACTTTTCCATTATGACCACGTTTGTATGAAAGTATTTGTCTGCAACAGCAAACATTGTTGTGGTGAAGTCTCAATAAAAGGAAACAGACTATGCACCACTGTGCATTCAAGCTGAAAGTTATGCCCTTGCTAATGCTAGCAAGAGCTTAGAATCAGCAGAATTTACTTTCTGGTCTGACAGGCTTTTAAAAAGATTCTCAAGATATTCTCAGGGACACTTGGCAAGGCAATTTTTCTTGTCCACCCGTGGCTGCCGTAAGGTGGAGAAAAGGAGTGTGACATGGAATTATACGCAGGGTGTTTATAAAATCCTAGTGCAAATTTAAACTTCAACAACTTCAGATGTACAAATGATAGGAGCAAGCCATAAATCATAGAATCATAACAGTGCAGAAGAGGCCCTTTGGCCCATCGAGTCTGCACCGACATGTGAGACACACCTGACCTCTCGCCTAATCCCATTGACTAGCACTTGGCCCATTGCCTTGAATACCATCACGTGCCAAGTGCTCATCAAGGTACTTTTTAAAGGATGTGAGGCAACCCGCCCCTACCACCCTCCCAGGCAGCACATTTCAGACCCAGTTGCCTGGATGAGTGCAGCTCCAACAGCATTCAAGATGCTTGGCATCACCCAGGACAAAAGCCTTGTTTGCTTTTCTTTAGTCGCCATTTTCAATCAGTTTCAGCATCGTTAGAACAGCATATCATTGAAATTATATTAATTATACTTTCATATGCAGTTTTCTTCTATCATGTATATTTCTAAAGTGATTAAAGTTTACAGTTCACAAGATCTTTCTAAACGTCCTCTATTGGGCAGACGGAGTAGAATTGTCAGGTTTTGTGGTATTGGCACAGAAATGTCCAGACATTTTTGAATCCAATTTCACAACTTGCCAAGTTGGGCTGACAAGTGGTAAGTAACATTCACTCCATGCAATTGCCAGGCAATGATCATCTCCAACAAGAGACCTAATCATTGCTGCTTGACATTCAAGAGCATTACCATTGCTGAATCCCTCATTGCCTATGTCTTGGGGCTTACCATTCACCAGAAACTGAACTAGCCAAATAAATATGGTGGCTACAAGAGCAGCTCAGCAGCTATAAATCCTGCAGTGAGTAACTCACCTCCTGGGTCCTGAAGAGTGTCCATCACCTACAAGGCCCAAGTCAGGAGTGTGAAGGAATACTCCCCACTTGCCTGGATGAGTGCAGCTCCAACAGCATTCAAGATGCTTGGCATCACCCAGGACAAAACAGCCCTTTTGATTGGAACCCCATCTGCAAACATTCACTCCCTCCACCATTGATGCACAGTGACAGCAGTGTGTACTATCGACAAGATGCACTGCAACACCGGAGGGGGTGGAGATGAGATTCACCAGGATGCTGCACGGATGGAACATTTAATTTATGAAGAGATGTTGGATAGGCTTGGGTTGTTTTCGTTGGAGCAGAGAAGACTGAGGGGCGACCTGATTGAGGTGTACAAGATTATGAGGGGCATGGACAGAGAGCAGCTGTTCCCTAGTTGAAGGGTCAGTCATGAGGGGACATGGGTTCAAGGTGAGGGGCAGGAGGTTTCGGGGGACATGAGGAAAAATGCGCTGCCTGGGAGGGTGGTAGATGCGGGTTGCCTCACATCCTTTAAAATATACCTGGATGAGCACTTGGCACGTCAGAACATTCAAGGCTATGGGCCAAGTGCTGGTAGATGAGATTAGGTAGGAGTTCAGGTATTTCTAGCGTGTCGGTGCAGACTTGATGGGCCGAAGGGCCTTTTAAGTTTAAGTTTATTTATTAGTATCACAATTATTCTTACATTAACACTGCAATGAAGTTACTGCGAAAATGCCCTAGTCACCACACTCCGGTGCCTGTTCGGGTACACTGCGGGAGAGTTCAGCATTGCCAATCCACCTAACCAGCACGTCTTTCGGACTGTGGGAGGAAATGGGAGCACCCGGAGGAAACCCACGCAGACACAGGGAGAATGTGCAGATTCTGCACAGACAGTTGCCCAAGCCTGGGTCCCTGGCGCTGAGGCAGCAGTGCTAACTACTGTGCCACCGTACTGCATTGTATGATTCCATGCAGCAAATCATCAAGAGATGATCATCCTGAAACAGCATCTTCCAAACTCATGACCGCTCTTATATGGACAAGAGCAGCAGGCGCATGGGAACACCACCACCTGGATGTTCTCCTCCAAGCCACTCACTATACTAACTTGGAAATATATCGCCATCTGTTCACTGTAACTGAGTCAAAATCCTGAACTCACTCCCTGACAGCATTGAGGGTGGACCTACACCACATGGACTACAACGGTTCAAGAAGGCAGTGCACCATCACCTTCTCAAGGGCAATAAATGGGATTGGCAATAAATGCTGGCCTAGCCAGTGATGATCGCGTGAATTAATTTTAAAAAAAGACAGGCTTTAAACTGAAGACTTCTGGGTTTCCAGTCCAGTGCCTAGGCCAACAGGCTACCATATTTGTATCTGCCGACTCCAATAAGTGCCATATTTAACCTTTGAAAGAGAAGCAGTAGAAGCTAGAAGAACACACGTCAGTCAGCATCTGTCAAGTAAAAAAACGCTTCAGTTATGTATCTTTCATCAGAACGGACTTGCTGAGTATTTGCAGGGGTTTACAATTCCATTCCTGATTTCCAGCTTTTCCTCTCAACTTATTCTATTCAGCCCGTGGCTGGTTTTTGAGAGCAGCACCTAGTGAGAAAGGTCCTGACACCATGACTGAACTTTCCATAACCCTATGCAGACGCTTTTCTCTTCATTACTTTGGCCACTGTACGGGTTCAGGCTGGAGGAGCACAAGTTTAAAATAGAGACGAGGAAAAGTTGCTGAGCAATAGAAGCAGCAACTCAGTTCGTTGATTATGAAAACCTAACGTTGCAAGTTTGGAGAGATGAGTATCAATGAATTTTGGTGGACAAATTCAGATTTTGTCATGCTAGAGGCTTTTTAAAGAAATGTTAAGCACTATGCATCTGGGAGTTGTTTTCCCAGCATCTTGACCTTAACTGCAACATTTTGAAGTGCAAATCTACCATAGAAATCAGGAAGATAGAAGTCAAATCTGCATATTCAAACACCAAAAGGAGGCATCAAATAAACTGAGAGGGTCAATATTTTTGGTGAGATAGTTGGAAAGATTTAAGAGTGTTGGAAGAAACTGCTGACAGGATTTCAGCACCGCCGTGGAAGCAGATTTGGGGCATTGGACAAGACAGCTCTTGTTACATTCTGAACAGTCTCCAGCACACTAATTCATTTACTGGAGCTTTGTGCATCCAACTGGTTCGATACCCACAACATTTCATAGAATCTCTACAGTGCAGAAGGAGGCATTCAGCCCATTGAGTCTGTACCGATCACAATCCCACCCAGACTCTATCCCCATAACCCCACACACTTTCCCTAGTTAGCCCCCCTGACACTAAGGGGCAATTTAGCACAGCCAATCCACCTAACCCACACATCTTTGGATTGTGGAAGGAAACCGGATCACCCGGTGGAAACCCACGCAGACATGGGGAGAATGTGCAAACTTCGCACAGACAGTGACCCAAGCCGGGAATCGAACCCAGGTCCCTGGCGCTGTGTGGCAGCAGTGCTAATCGCTGTGCCATTGTGCCACCTCTTTTGGAGGAAATTGTTTGAAGAAAGAAAAAAATTGCATTTATAACATAAAAGTTTAATTGACCATTATGTTGAAAATGCCGATAATTTTACATCTAAATCTGCCATGGAATACAGGGATGCAGGATTGATCCCAGACTCCAGAGAGCTTGGGACCTGAGTCTCTACTGTGGGGAGGCACTGCGTGGAGGTAGTGATCCCCTTCGAGTGAAGTAAACTATAAACTAGTCTGCCCTTTGTGTAGGGAGTCATGGGAGCAGCCTGCCTTCTGCTCTGCAAGCCTTAGAAGGCCTGTTAAAGTTCATACTGTGAGAAAACTAGGTAGAGCAAAGGAATTTCATACAGTCACAGCATTGAATATAATTGCAGGCCACGTTCTGTGGCTCAGGGTAATGTACAAACTGAAGCTATTTCCCCCCATATTTTGGATGAACTTGAATGAAAACAAACTCCATACTGAAAAAAATGTTTGCCTTACTATTTTTTAAACTAGTTTGGAAGTGTTACATTATTCCAGCTTTAGAAATGTTTCTCTTGTCAAATTGCAGCATTATAAGTAAAGGTTAGCCTTAAGCTCAAATTTGTTTTCTCAGCAGCAAAGAGGCACTGATCAGTATTCAGCGGCTTCCTGCTCCATCCATCAGTGTAACCGGCAGCAAACTGATAAGGGCCTACAAGCTGTAGCTGATGTTTGTTTGATATGCAGTGCTTCTCCTGTGGACTTTGTACTACAGTTCAAACACTTCACCCTTGCAAAAAAAAAAGGTGCAGCTATTACTTGCAGAAAGCAAGTGACTGTGGAATGGAGGACCAGTAATTAAAATGAACGCACAGCCTTTCCTGAAAAGGAAGACAATCAGCCTGGAATACGTGAAAAAGGAAACAAAGTCTGGAATTTGTAATGAGGGGAATAAAGTGAACTATGGCTCGATTCATTCACATTCATATTTAAACTGATTTTACATGTACGTTGCACATACAAATCATTGCTGGGAGCTGAAATTGGGGGTTTGCTTCCTGTGTGAGGCATTGCTGTGGATGCCAGGGACAGCAAGCCTGCCAATTGTGGCAATGCATGGGACTAGCAATTTAGATGACTCTGTGAAGGTTGTACTATCAACCCAGTCATTGTGGTACATTCTGGCTGAGTATGATTGCTCCCATTGCTCTGTGCATTCTGGACTCTCAGGCAGTAGCATTGCATGGTCAATTCACAGCATTGTTTTGGAATTGAAAATTGTTTGCCTTATATGGGTGAGTTACAGTGAAGACGGAACTGCACTCATTCCAGGAAGCACAGTCACCAACTTGGCCCAGTTCCATTCTTGTGTTCCTTCAGGATTCTCTGTGTAAAGGACAGTAAACATGCAGCAAAATATTTATTTCCTACTCTGGTAAACCTGGAGACTGCTGGCATAACTTATATGCAGCACATTATGTTTTTGCCTTAAAGGGTTCAGTGTGGGGGGCATCTTATACTTAAAGAATGAGCATTAATAATTGAGGTGTGCAGTATCATATACTATTTACCATTATTCACTGACAATGAAGATCAAGTACTTCCATAGATCAAAAATACTCCCCGAGAGACAGCTTAGCTGAATAAAAACTGGTTTAAATTTCCCATGTTGAGGTAATGAAAAATTAATGAGAAGACATAGAATACCACCCTGCTTGCTATATATTTTTTCACTTTCATGACTAGCTTCAGAAAGCGGAAAAATCAAAGGGGCAGTTTTCTGTAAAACATTTTCAAATAGGCTCATGTTCTAAAACTGCAAATGATCTGGCTCGCAAACGTTGAAGCAGAGTCCGTATATTAGTTCACACAGGAAAGGTGCTAAATTGGTTACAGTGTTAATTCTTTCAATGCAAGTTTGATATTTTAAAAATTGAAGCAAATAAAGGGTCACTGGTCGTAGGTGACTTTTAAAATGATTTCATGGGATGTGGGCATCACTGGCTAGGTTAGCATTTACTTCCCATACCTAATGGCCCTCGAGAAGTTGGTGGTGAGCTATCTTCTTGAACCGCTGCAGTCTAGATAGCACAGGTGCACCCAAGGTGCTGCTCGGAAGTGAGTTTCAGGACTTTGACCCAATGACAGAGAAGGATCAATGATATGGTTTCAAGTCTGGATAACGTGTGGTTCGGAAGGAAACTTGCAGATGGTGGCTGCCCTTTTCCTTTTGGTGATAGAGATTGTGGGTTTGGAAGGTGCTTCTGAAGGAGCTTTGTTGAGTTGCTGCAGTGCATCTTGTAGATGGTACACACTGCTGCCACTATTGGCGGGAGAGCAGGTAGATGTTGAAGATGGTAGATGGTGTGTCAATCAAATTGCATCTTTGTCCTGGATGGTGTTGAGCTTCTTGAATGTTGTTGGAGCTGCATTCATCTAGACAAATGGAGAGTATTCCATCACACTTCTGACTTGTATCTTTAGGAGTCAGGAAGCGGGCTATTCTCCACAGAATTCCCAGCATTTAACTTGCTCTTGTAGGCACAGTATTTATAAGACTGGTCAATTGGTTGGTGATGGGGGATTCAGCAATGGTAATGCCATTGAATGTCAAGGGGAAATAGTTACATTCTCTCCTATTGTTGATAATCATTGCCTGGCACTTAAGTGATAACTAACATTTGCACTACACATTAGTCCAAGTCTGAATGTCATCCAGGTCTTGTTTTCCAGTTTAATCTATCTTCCCCCCCTTTCAATATTTGACTAGCCTCTTAATATTCCTAATGTTAGATCTGTTGAATAAAGATCATGCACAACTTACAGGGGAATGATCAGGTGACCAGGAAATAAAGAGCCATTCGTAGCCCTGTGCATTCTGGCTGTCAAGGCGATAAAGGATGTAGCACGGCTGCATGTCCTCCAGAAGGGGAAGGATTAAATTGTCGTAGTCTCTGTCCCATGCCTGTGATGGCTCCTTGTACATCCCCAACACTAACTGCTCTAGAAGAGAATTACAAACATAGTCAATTTCACATTTTTAAATTCTCTTGTGTTCAGTTAGTTCAAGTATTAATAACAGGGTAACCAAAACTATAACCTGGAAATTCCTATTTTATATTTTTTTAAAGATAAAATGGAGGTGTAGCTGAGTAACACAATACACATTCAAATTGTTACTGCAATGTGGTAAAGTATTGTAATTTTTTTGTTTAACAGCGTGACCAGTGTAAAAGAATACATTATACCACATCATAGCCACAGAATCAGATAGTGAGCAGAAAGGAGGCACTTGTTTTAAACAAAAAAATATCATAGCTTGAGTAAATCTGGAGCCGCTTGTTTGCACCCCACAGTAGCTCGTGACAGAGGTCTGGCAGATGCTGCACAGTTGTGAGTCTGTCTACTCTTGATGCAGAATGACATAAATCAGCAATGGACAAATGCTTTAAGCAGAACTGTCACAAACTGGACTTGAGAATATTTGATGCCGACACCTAAATGGAAACTGCTCGATACTCTATCATCCCTTATCCTGATTACAAAACCAGCAAAATAAAAAACCACAATGGGGGTTTATTAGTTCCACAAATGGAACTAATTTTTTCAGTTGACAGATATCTGTGAGTCAGTGAATTACATACAAGTAGATTCTTGTTGTTGGAGGCAAGTGACCAAATGTCAAGATTTACCATGCTATTAATCTTTACAAAATGGATAAATGTTACAGTGGCGATCTTGAGAATATACTATTGAAATACTGCAGTAAGTTGAATACCATTGGCACATACATCCACTCTTTCGGAATGTCTGTTGTATAAAACAGAAAGTGAATTGGTTGGCTAAATCGGAATTGATTAGAAAGCAGATTTATCTGCATTGTGCAGCTAAGTCCCATCTCCAGATCTGAAATTACAGCAGCTTTGAAAGAGATCAGCAGAGATATAAAGCCATCTTTCCATTTGTGCAATGATACAGTGGCCTGTTAACACTGTAAATTAAAGCTACAGCACGAATTTATAAACTTTATTTTCATATAAAATATAAGAAAACCAGCATCACCTTGTTTTTGTTTTGTACTCGAGGGGTTTTTTGTTTCACAAACACTGTTGGCAATATTAGCAAACTCATTCATTCACATGACATGTCCATGTGACTACTGCTTTTTTCCTTCAAGGTGGTACAGCTTACAGGTTTGGAAGGTGCTGTTGAAGGAGGCTTGGCAAGTTGCTACAGTGCATCCTGTACAGGGCTCACACAACTGCTACTATGGGTGTTGGAGGAAATGAATGTTTATTGTGGTCGATGGAGTGCTGGTCAAGTAGATTGTTTTACCCTGGATGGTGTTGGGTTTCTTGAATGTTGTTGGAATTGCATTTATCCAGGTACACACTTGATTTGTGCCTTGTATATGGTGCACAGGCTCTGGAAGCTGGGGGGGGGGGGCGAATTCCTCGCTGTAGGATTCCCAGCCTCTGAATTGCTTTTGCAATCACAGCTGGTCCAGTTAAGTTTATGGTCAATATTAACGTCCAGGATTTTGATGGTGGGGTATTCAGTGATAGTAATGCTGTTGAACTATCAAGGAAGATGGTTAGATTCCCTCTTGTTGGAGATTGTCATTGTCTGGCACTCATGGGGCATCAATGTTACATGTCTGAGCATTTGCAAACAGAATTTTAATTTTTAAACAATATTTTCTTCACTGAGCTCTTTCTGTGCCTGACCATTTCCCTAGCTAAGGGTATTCCGTAACTTTGCCAACACTGCTGTATAACTGGGTGTCAGATGGTGGGCTGGAGCCGACTAGGCTTATCTGTTTCCCTGTTTTGTTCTTTCCACTGTGGAAAAGTTCCAAGCCTCCATTCAACAGCATTCCACATCAGGACATCTGAGTAACTTTGAGTATAAATCTCCATTCATCTGCCAAGTGGCACCTGCAAGCCTGAATGTTCTAAACCATCTTGTTTCAAAGCCAACATGCCACTTCGCACGTCCCCCAACAAGGTGACTCATGAGATCACAAATTTGGCTGAAAACCCATGTCCAACTATTGTGGGCAGTACAACTCCCTGTATTTAGCCTCCTTAATCACCGGATTTTATTTAACTGCCCATATATCAGTGCAATGCCAGAGGGGATAAATTCTCCTTACCTTATCTCAGTTACACAGTTCTAATAATATTTATTTTACCTACTGTCAGGAAAATGAAACAAATTCAAGAACTACAGTTTTGGACACAGAGATTTAATTTCCATTCTCCTTCCCAGAAGCTCATGAATTTCATCACTGGTTGCATCGGTCACAGTCATTTACAGGCACAGAATGTGGCCATTTGGCACATTGAATCCATGCCTGCTCCCAGTCCAGTCAACCCCAACCCCTGCATCACTGCAAGCTTACTTCTTCCAAGTGTCCATACACTGAAATTTTGAAATCATTAATTGTTTCCGCTTCCAAATCTTCATGGGCAGTGAGTTCCGGCTCATTAACACTCGCTGCTTAAAAAAGTTCCTCCTGCATTTCCCTGCATCTCTTGCCCAAAATCTTAAATCCGTGATCCAACTTCCTTCTCCCATCAAATAATAGGAAGAGTTTTTCTGGCTTCTTTCTCCAAGCCTGTCGTAATCTTGTACTCCTTTATCAAACCTTGCCTCAATCACCTTTGTTCCAAGCAGAATAACCTCAACCTTTCCAACTTAATCTTTTAACTAAATCCCCCCAATGGATCCATTCTGGTGAATCTCCTCTTCACCCTCTCGAGGGCCTTTCCTTAAGTGCAGTGACCAGAATTGGATGCAATACTTCAGTTGGGGCATAACCAGAGTTTTATATAGATTCAGCACTTCCCTGTTGAACATATATTTCCCTGCTTTTGTACTCAATGCCTCTATTTATGAAGCCCAAGATCCCATATGCTTTGCTAACTATCCTCTGAATATGTCCTGCCAACTTCAAAGATGAATACACGTGCGCACCAGGTAACTCTGTTCCTGCACACTAATTGTGCCATTAAGTCTATATTGATTCTCCCATCCCGTCTGCCAAAAGTTACCACCTCACACTTCTCTTTATTAAATTCCATCTACCACTTGTCTGCCCATTCTGTTAACCTATCTATGACCAGTTGCAGGCAATTCGGAATATCCTCAATGTTTGCCACTCCTCCAAGTTTGGCATTATCGTCAAGTTTTGACATTTTACTCTCTATTCCAAGATCAGAGTAATTTATATCTAGCAAAAGAAATCAGTGGTCCTAGTACCAAGTCCTGGGGAACATCACTGACTACCAACCTCAAGTCTAAAAACAGTCATCTATCATGACTCGCTGCTTTCTGTCCATAAGCCAATTTTTTTACCCAGCTGAACACTGGCCCTTCTTTTCCATAAGCTTCAATTTTGTTAACCAACCTTTTATGTAGTACCTTGTCAAACACTTTCTTAAAATCCATACAGCCAAAATCCATCCATTCCCTTCATCAAAAAGTTCAATTAGCCAAGCACGATCTGTAATTTACGAATCCATGCTGGCTCTCCTTCGATAACTCAAACACCTCCAAGTGCCTGTTGATTTTATTTGCCCAACTGAAGAATCCAAAACCTTGCCCACCACCGATACAAGTAGAACGATTGCCCTTTAGGGATAATAACAAGTTCTGTACCACATTAAATTCTTTTTAGAACACCACCCACTGATCTTCTGTCGATTTACTCATTAACAGGTTTGCTCAATCAACAACAGAAACGAAAAGACTTCACCCTTTCAGTGTGAGCTCCAATTTAAAAATCAGATCTGAGATGACGGAAATGGCACAACAATATTGTGCCATCTCACATATATTGACAACATTAAAAATATCTTTGGCTGCACTCTCAAAATTCCAATAAACAAGATTTACATAATCTTAATCCAATTTTTGGTTTATTCTCGGACCTAGAGTTGTGATCTGAGCTCCGGAATTTAAAGTTTATACAATATAACTGTTTCAGGAAGAATGATGCATAGCAGCATGGTGGTGCAGTGGTTAGCACTGCTGCCTTACAGCGCCAGGGACCCGGGTTCAATACCGGCCGTGGGTCACTGTCTGTGCGGAGTTTGCACATGCTCCCTTTGTCTGCGTGGGTTTCCTCCAGGTACTCCGGTTTCCTTCCTTGGTCCAAAGATGCGCGGGTTAGGTTGATTGGCATGCTAAATTGCCCCATAGTGTCGGGGCGGGGGGGGGGGGGGGGGGGGTTAGCAGGGTAAATACGGGGATTACAGGGATAGGGCCTGGGTGGGATTATTGTCGGTGCAGGCTCTATGGGCTGAATGGCCTCCTTCTGCACTGTAGCGATTCTATGACACCTATGCAATGTCTCCAGTAAATGTAAACTGCAAGTAATTTCTACACTGATGACAAACAATTGAAGATCAAAAATAAAAGAAAGAAAAAGAATTTGTACATTATAATCTTACTCTACTTATTTTATTTATTTTTGTCACAAGTAGGCTTACATTAACACTGCAATGAATTTACTGTGAAAATCCCTGATAAGCAACACAGTCTGATCGTTGACCAGCCTTGGACTCTGAAGTGGCTGGAGTAATTGGACGTGTGACACTTGGAGGATTTGACTTGATGACAGAGGTCAGAACAAGCTGTCCTCCAAATGACTGGATTTCATTTCTGGAATCAATTTGTTAGTTTGGATTGTTTGAAAACAATGATTTAGAGCTTTGGATCAAATCCATCCATCACATATTCTAAGGGAAGACTGGTTAAATACAGAGCAATGGGAAGAGTCAGGCAGTTGTATTAGTTTTGGATTGTTTTAACAGTTGGGAGATATGGTGGCTCAAATGGTTTCCTTCTGTGCTGTAAACTTCTATGGTTCTATCATTGTGTTTGAACAAGTTTTCCAGAAGTGATTCAAGGCTAAATAAAACCATGCATATTACCATAAAAGATAGTCTGTTTTGATTTAAAGACAGTGATGCAATCTCAGCTCTGGCTTTCCGTGTGGTTGAAAACGATTTCCTGTTTATGGAGAGTGGTAAAGAACCACAGTTAAGGACAATCTCTGACAGGGGTTTTAACCTCAATTGCAAGCAGTGTCACTGGATCCAAGTTACCTGGTGCTACAGTAAATCTCTTCTGCATTGCTGAAGTGGGAGAATAATAGACTTTTGCAACCATCCAGACATTAAATCAACAAATGAATAATTCCATAAGCTAAGGAATCCACAGCCATAAACAAGTCAACTGAATTAGAATACAACCACATAGTCAGTTCTTGGAATCTATCACTTTAAGTAGTTAGCCCAGGAATGAGTTACTTTCTACATGGGGCAGAATTTTGGGTCTGGGTCTGGACACAATGGCAGGATCAAATGGAGGTCCTAACCCTGTACTGTATTGGAAACAGTCACCTGTCAGTGATTTTTCTTGACTTGCCAAGTAATGGCCTGAGGCCACGCTCAACATCCAATTAAAGGTGGCAGCTAGCTCTTGAAGCTGGGGCGGGGGGGTGGGGGGGGGGGGGGGGGGGGGGGGGTGGGGGGGGGGTGGCCCTCTTGGCAAATTTAAGGGTGACACAGTGACACAGTGGTTAGCCCTGCTGCCTCACAGCCCCAGGGACCCGGGTTCGATTCCTGGCTTGGGTCACTGTCTGTGTGGAGTTTGCACGTTCTGCCCTCCAGATGCTCCGGTTAGCTCCCACAGTCCAAACATGTGCGGGTTAGTGTCCCAAGATATGTAGATTAGATGGATTAGTCATGCTAAATGTGTGGGGTTACAGGGTTTGGGCGGGGCCTGGGTAAGTTACTCAGTCAGAGAGTTGGTGCAGGCTCAATGGGCTGAATGGCCTCTTCTGTACTATAGGGATTCTATGATTAAAAAAATTAAATTAGAACATGGCCACAGCTGCCTGGTCACCATTGTGAGCCTCAAAACCTGCCTGCAGTGCTGCCATTTGGGAGGCTGCCTCCGTGCAGATTGCCATTTCCTATATGGGATGTGCAAGTTAACTGGAATATTCCAGTTGGCTGCTGATAATTGGCCTTAAACTTAGTTTAATTGGCTACCCATTGCTTACAAGTGGGTAGCCCTTCTGCCCCCAATCTTGTCCCTGAGAAAATTACCTGCAAAGGGGGGGGGTTGCGCGCCACAGGATTCCCAGTCTCTGACCTGCACTTACAGCTACAGTATTTATATGGCTAGTCCAGTTAAGTTTATGGTCAATGGTAACCCCCAGGATGTTGATAGTGGGGGATTCAGCGATGCTAATGACATTGAATGTCAAGGGATGATGGTTAGATTCTCTTGTTGGAGATAGTCATTGCCTTGCACTTGCCACTTGTCAGCCCAAGCCTGGATATTGTCCAGGTCTTGCTGTATTTAGATGTGGACTGCTTCAATTTACATAGTTCATGTTTACTCTACTATGAACCCACTCTGCTGATGCGATGGAGTATGTACACATCCTGGAGGAACTCAAAAGATTTGAACAGGAATCAAAGTTTGCAACTGACATAGAAGTTAATTTGGACTCCTGAATGTGGCGTGATGGGGGGGCGGTGGTGATGGTGGAATGGATACCTCCATCAGTGTGAGTCATTCCAGCCAGGGCACTTGTGGGTTAACTTTACAAAGTACATTTCTAAAACAGCTCAGGAGACAGACACCTGAAATGGTTGGACTCCATGTACCCAAAAATATGCTACAAAACCAACATTTCTTCCGACAATATGATTTTTTTTGACAGTATGCTTTAAAGTAGACAATAAACTATTTCAAACAGAATGCATTCTCTAAATGTCCTCAAAGAAGATAAATTAGAATTTAATTTAAGGGAATCTTACACTATTCTGATATATTGGCCAATATATTCACCACTGCTGAATGGCAAATCAATTCTTGTCTTGAGATTATAGATGACCCAATAGTTCAATGTCGATTATAATGTCCTCATCATAACTAAATTACAATTCACTGAATGCAGATATTTTTATCCAGCCATTTTAAGCTTTCTTATGGTTGTACCATTTCCGGATGAAGAAAGTGGCGAGATGACCTTCTCTTGGATGCCTTTGAACTATAACCGGGGTGTCTATTGACACAGCCATGTCAGCCAATGAGTTTCATTGTGTCAGCCAATGAGTTAGAGATGTGACTGGAGGATAGTTACCTACAAATACGTATTCAATACCAGCCAATTACAGTAATGCACTCCCAGGGCCAAATTGACAAGGAAATTACTCAATCATTTCTATTATATGCAGCCAAGATGAAAAACCTCACAAATACATGGCAACAATCACTCTTCCTTGCATCCTACCTCACAACATGCATGAAGATCAAGGAATGAATGCAGAGCAACATTAGACACGTGAAGCCGTATTCTATAACAGTGAGGCAAATTGGGAGCTACAATAATACATCACTAAGTGTGAACCTCAGAAGATAATGTTAAATGACGACTATTTAGGAAACTAATTGAATGCTCAGCAGAGTAAAATCCTTCTACATTCAGATTCACAACACTTTTTGCAAGAAACAGTACAATAAAAAACTGTGCTCTGTATAAGATTTTTTATTCATAGCAGCCCTAATATAATTTAAATGATTTAAAAGGAGTTCCATCTCTGCAACGACACACACTAATAATTAATAAGGGAAGAGATGTGATTACTTTTAGCAAATCATTTGTGAAATGATGTTGACAATTCTATTTGTTGTGGATGTGGAAACAAGACAAATTAAGCTGTTGAAATACAAGTACATGTTTGCCTATGTCTCTAAAATCAGGTTATAATCTTGGCTTTTAAGGAAAGTGATAGCTCTTAGTCAAGGTATAAATCCAAGTGAACACAAGCATGACATGAATTCAGATACAAGAGTAGCTCCAAGGGATCCTGTAGTAAAATATTAAGATCTTCTCCTGATGGTCTTCATTGAACTGAATTTTTAATGTTAGTTTAAACCTCACACGGCCTCTCACTACTAATCAGTCTCTTATTCTGGCAGTAGCTACAGGTTACTGCATCTCTTGTTTGAGGCTGGGTAGGGATTAAATGGACCTTGTACACTTAGCAGAAGAACATAGGCATTTTCCTTCTGATAACTATAATACAAACAAAATGATTTTGTTAATTTGAAAATACTTTTGATGACAATGAATATTTTCTGAAAAAATGCTGCATTTAATGTATCATAACATAATCCCAAGTGATGTCCCTACACTGGTACAAGGGGAGAAAACAGCAAAATCCAATATGCATTAGTTTGGGTTTCTAATTATGCTGTCCAATATCAGAATGCCCACTGCAGAAATACACAATTCAAACAGATATAATCGCGGTTGCATTGCACAGAATTCTAGTTTGGCTAGATTTTGAATTTTCTCAGAGATAAAATAGTCCTAGATGATGCCAATGTACTGGGTGTTGAGAAGATTGTGGCAACTGATGAGGCAAAGTCCGAACAGAAGGAGCAAAAAATCTGGTAAACAAAACTGAGAAAATAAATTATATTAATCATTTTACAGTATTATTTTCCATTTCCCCAATAAATTTCCAAGTCCATGTAGATGCCAGATACTGTTTTCTTTGCTTAAACTTAATTCATTTCAATTATATGTGATTGATACCGACTGATTGCCAATACTAAAAATGTAACCTTTAGTAATGAAAACCATTAAATTAATAAATGCTGAATATACCACATCATGTGAAACATCAATGTTTGCAGAACTGAAAATTGGAATTGAATAAATCTTTTTTTCACAATGGACCCTAATTGCTCTGTAAAGGGACCAATTAATCATCATCCTACTGAATATGCAAAGCAGAAACCACTTCGTCAATATAGGAGAAAGCCATTTTTCTCTGCCACCTCTTTGCTGCAGCAATTAATGAAAATAACAAAGATAAAAACTTGCATTTAAAAAGTTTCTTTAAGGTAGGACAACCTAACAGGTTTCTATATAGAAGCATAGTCAGATCAAACTTGGCATTGAGCTACAGAAGGAGATGTTAGAACGAGCAACTAAAAATATGACTAATGAGATAGTTTTTAAGGAGCAGAAATTTTCTCCAATGAAATACTGAGAAGACCAGTCTTTTGTCCCCGTCACAAATTCCAATCCTGAGCCAGTGATTCCATTGCGCCACCTCAGAAAGTACCTGAGACTGAACCAGACCATTTGGAACCTCAAGTGTCATATTTGACACAGAAATGAATGTCTGGCCACATATCAGTTCCATCAACAAAACTGCCTTCTTTTTTCACCTCTGCAACATCACTGACTTTCCACACCTCACCTCAGCTGCTAGAACCTTCATCTGTGAGGGAACAGAGTTTGCGTCAAACGTTGAAGCTTTGGTCTTCCCAATGCTTAGTTAGATGTTCTGTCGGGGAGCAGGTGCAGATCCGATGGGCCGAATGGCTTCTTTCTGCACTGTAGGCACTCTATGATTCTATGATGGGACATTCTCTCGTACATTTACATAAAAATAGCATAAACACAGTCTACAGGAAAGGTCGAAACAGGTTTTTGATTTGATTTGTCACATGCATATATGTGGTATACAGTGAAAATTGCTGTTTCTTGCATGCCGTACATGGCGAAGGAAAGGAGAAGGTGCAGGATGTAGTGTTACAATCACAGCTGGGGTGTAGAGAAAGATCAACTGAATACGAGGTAGGCCCCATTCAAAAGTCTGATGGCAGCAGGGAAGAGGCTGTTCTTGAGTCGGTAGGAATGTGAGCTCAGATTTTTGTATCTTTTTCCCGACGGAGGGAGGTGGAAGAGAGAATGTCCGGGGTGTGTGGAGTCCTTGATTATGCTGGCTGCTTTTCCGAGGCAGCAGGAAGTGTGCCCAGGGTTAATGGATCGGAGGCTGGTTTGCATGATGGCTTATGCTTCGTTCACAACTCTTTGTAGTTTCTTGTGGTCTTGGTCAGAGTAGGAGCCATACCAAGCTGTGATACAACCAAAAGGAATGCTTTCTATGGTGCATCTGTAAAAGTTGGTGAATCGTAGCGGACATGCCAAATTTCCTTAGCCTCCTGAGAAAGTAGAGGTGTTGGTGGACTTTCTTAACTATAGCGTTGGTGTGGAGAGACCAGGACAAGTTGTTGGTGATTAGACACCTAGAAACTTGAAACTCTCGACCATTTTCACTTCATCCCCATTGATATAGACAGGGACATGTTTCAAGCACCGTCTTAAAAGCCTGCAAGTGTTCATTTTAAGAAAAATGGGAATTGCTTGAAGTACCAGAAGATTGCTTTTACTAAACACATAAAGCCATGAACCACATACTTCCATTTACCAGATCAGCAAGTCGTCTAAGTACCAGTTTACCGGACCTTAAGATTACCAATTTGTAGTGGCATCTAAAACGTTTATCTAGTTGCCACAATCTCCTTGAATGCACTTAAGCTAACTGCATACCATATCTCTAAAAATTGTTTAAACTTTATAAGTTATGTTATTTTTAGTCATTGACTGCTTTGATGCAAGGCTATTAAGATTCAGGGCCTAATTCTGTTCTGGCGTCGCACCACTTACATTTCAACAGAATGATGACCAGAGAATAGATTTAGATTAGCTTTTTATTCACAGCACAATGTTTTCATGTGCCAAACACACAAACGTGACCCAACAAACAAATTCTGCTTCTCAGTTACAGAATGATGCCAATTTACTGATATCATGTCACCACATCAATGCTCTAGATGCATAACTAAAAAGAATGCTATGGAACAACTAACTCCATGTCAATGTTTACAAAGCTCAGCGAAACTTTAATGTGATACTAGAATAATTGATGCTTAACCGTGGCTACAAGAACAGGTCAGTGGCTGGGAATTCTGTGGTCAGTAACTCGTTTCTTGACTCCTTAAAGCCTGTCCTCCAGCTACAGGTCACAAGTGAGCATTGTGATAAACTACTCTACATTTGCCTGGATGAGTGCAGCTCAAGAATGCTGAAGAAGCTCAACACCCTCTAAGACAAAGCAGGTTGCTTGATTGGCATCCCATCCACCAGCTTAAACATTACTCCATCCACCATCAGTGCACAATGGCAGCAGTGTGTACCGTCCACAAGATACAGTGCAGCCAAAGCTCCTTCACAACGGCATTTTCCAAATCTATGACCTCTACCACTTAGAAGGACAAAAGAGCAGGCACATGGAAACACCACCACCTGCAGGTTCCCCTCCTAGTCACACATCATTCTGACCTGGAACTATAACTGCTGTTCCTCCACTTACTCAATTCCATTTGGAATGGAACCACTGAATCTGCTTCCACTGCCCTTTCAGAAAGCGTGTCCCAGATCTCAATAACTTCCTTCAAAAAACTCATGTCACATCTGGTTCCTTTACCAATCACCTTAAATCCAAATCCTAAGTATCCCGACTCTTTCTTTTTAAGAAACAGTTCCTCATTTACTCTATCAATGTTCATGATTTTGAACATCTCTTTCAAATATCACCAGTAACTGACATTCTTCAAACTGTTCATGACTCAAGAGTTAATTTCTGGCGCCAATGGACTTTGGAGTGCTAAAAGCTCAGGTATGTCATTCATCCACCAACATAAATGTACATTTTTTGGCCTATTACCCGATTCCCAACTCTTGCTTTAACAAAGCTCCCAGCCACCACATTACCTACCAATCTACCAATCAGAATTCTCTATTAACCGGGATTTCTGATATTCCCCTAATACAAATCGTCACTTTACCAACCAGAAGCAGTTACAAAGTTATCTCGAACTCTATACTGCATTATTTTACGTGCTGCTGAAGATTAGAAGAGAATGCTGCCATTTCCTTACTGAGTATTTGCATAATAGTTCATGCTACGAGCATTGTGCTGTATCCCATTGGTAAATGGAACTCTCCGCTGACCAGCATTTTTCATTAACCAGCACCACCCAAACCTTGTGGATAATAAAGATTTTACTGTACCTTGAGTAAGTGCATGGTATGTATAAAGGAATGAAAATAATATCAGTGTTCTCCCTCCCTCAAAACAAAACTTGTGTAATGCATGTTTAAAGCTGGCTATGAAGTAATGGGTTTGAACTGATGCAAACGGTTCAATTTAAATCCCCAGTTGCTGGTGTCTATAAGTTAATGTAATACGAGACATGAAAGTGGTCTGTGTGAGAGGAGTCTAAATACAGAGATTAGAATCGATCATAGCAAATGTGACCTTCCCAGAGGGCATATCAAAGAGAAAACTAACTAATGCTTTCTCTAAATTAATATTTTATTGCTTTTCGCTGGGTTCTCTCTAACTTAATCCCACAATATGTGATGTATACTACTGAGAATGGTGAGAGACAGCGTCTAAAGTTTTGATTGGATTGAGTAAATTTGATCTGAATCAGAAAAGGATTTAAAAATGAGGACAGATCAGCTTCAAAACATCTGCTGTTCACCTTCAGATGTGCAGCAAAATTGACTGCAGTTGTGTGTCATGAAAAATAGGAGATTTTAACCAGATTTCAAATCATAAGCAAGTCTATGTTTTATTTTCTATCCATGGCAGGTAACTGGTCACGTCTAATTCATTTTACTACAACTGTCAATCTGGTTGAAAATGTACACTCAACACCAGGAGACAGAGACTGCTGTTCTTGTTTGGGAAATACATCAAGGGCAAAATCGTTAAAGAAAGATATAACACCAAATAAGCACTATTTGCTTTGTCGAAAAGTAATTGACGCAGCTGTTCAATAAGGGAAGAGTCGAGTTTTTCCACTTTGGTAATCTTTCGCTATACATTCCAGTGGATAGAAAAATCATGGGGTGGTACGCGTACAAATGGAAAACAATCTGGATAAGATCCCAAATGTTCCAGGTATGAAAAGAGCAGTTGATTTTAGGTCACTAGAAATTAGGAAATGTGATCCCTGATCAGCTGGCATCCTGTGCATTTTAAATTCTGGGCCACCTTATACAAGCATAGATTCATATATATTTGAATTTACTTCTTAAACAAGATGAAAGGCTGAAACTGAAGTGACCTACTTATTGTGATAGCGAGAAGTAAAAGTAAAGTTTAGTTATTAGTGTCACAAGTAGGCTTACATTAACACTGCAATGAAGTTACTGTGAAAATCCCCTAGTTGCCACATTCCAGCGCTTGTTTGGATACACTGAGGGAGAATTTAGCATGGCCAATTCACTTAACCAGCACATCTTTTCGACTGTGGGAGGAAACCAGAGCACTCGGAGGAAACACACGCAGACACAGGGAGAACGTGCAGACTCCGCACAGACAGTGGCCCAAGCCGGGAATTGAACCCGTATCCGTGGCACTGAGGGGCAGCAGTGCTAACCACTGTGCCACCCTATAAATCCAAGAAGAAGTCCAATAAGGGTTGACTTTCACCTTCAGCACAAGTGATAAAACAGGTGGTTGTGCCTGGTATATGCCCCACCCAATTTTTAGATCTATTGATCCATAAACATCACGTCACAATGATTCTAGGACTGTGGGCAGCTGGTTTACAGCTCCATGACCATACAAAGGTCTATCTTGTGTAATCTACCTCAGATGGACAGTTATTTGCGATTCACCGGGCCACAGCTTTTGCGAAGGTAGTTCCATTAAGGAAAGGTATTTGCAATGCTTAAGTGTTAAGATATGGATTTCGGACCAAGATTAACATTGCCAGTGGAGTTAATGAAATCCTGTATCTTTTGTTATTTTTGAACCAGAGTGAATTAAAGCTTATGTTAAAACATAGCAAGCTTTTATACTGCACTTTGGCACTTCATAGCTAATAGCTCAAATATTTTTTGTTCAATAATTTACACCTAAATTCTAGTCTGGTAGGATTATTTTTCAACCAGCCAAAGGCAATGACATCATGGGTCATATTCGTGGGTCATATTCAGAAAACTAAACACTGTAAAAGAGTTTCTTTTAGACCATTATGTAAAACTACAATACCAGATATTGTACATGAGAGACTTGGAGTAATTGAGGGCTGAGTGGGCTTTAATTTGAACACAAGAGACATATCTGGTGAAAGCCAAAAGATTTAGAAATAACATATGCAGTCTTGTTAGATGCAAGATAAATTCAATACAGATTTGAATCAGGAAAGATTAAATTGGGAACAAAGGACTCAACATGTTATCAATAGTATGTGTAAAATCAGATCTGGCGTTAAAATAAATAATCTTAGTAACTGTTTTTACCTCAATACCAATTAAGATGCATGACAAATCCCACATAGCACACACCAAATCCCTCCCTATATTGTGCACTGAAGCCACCCTGCAAAATTCCCTGTCAGCTGCTGTCATGGTGTAAAAATAATCCGACACCCCTCTGCAATGTGTGCACATGCATAGATAGGCAATCTCTTCCCTTCCCCGCTACCAAAAAAATATAGTGTGTGCAGCTTCCCTCATATACTCAGGCAGTCTGATGAGGGAAGCTTCACTAATTATCCATGTGAATATGATCTGTAGAGTTCAGATTACATTGCAAGATCCCAGCATATGTACACAGCAAAGCTCTTACCTACTAAGAAATTTACAGGAGCCTTCTGAAACATGAGTAATGACTGATATAATAATGATGACTTAAATAATTCTGCACGTTAACTAAAAAGCAGCACAGCCTACAGTGGAAGGCTATTTTGATTTGAGGAAGGTTTAAACTGCAGAAAGGATTTTTAGGAGATTAACCTTTGTTTAGAAATACTGAGAAGTCTAACAACCTCTCATTAGAACAGAGGTTCTATACTATATCATTAGCTTGTTTAATAATGCTTTTTGTCAGCAGTCTAAAGGCGAACTAGTAGTTAGCGAGTGAGTACAGGAATCAAATTGGTAGAACAACAAGGTATAGACAAGACTGTCTAGAGTTTATCATTTCAATGGTTTACACTGGAATACAATTGTTTCATTTGTTGCTACATGTAATTTAGTGAATCTGTTTGCTGCATGAAGAAATATTTGTTTAGGTGGGGTTTTGATGGATTTTCCTGTTTTAGTATTTAGGCTGCAATCTATCTCTAACTGACCCTCCCTAACAACATGTGCTTCACTTTTTATATTCTTCTAAAAGAGGGATTAGTTAGAATCTCATTTACAATGAAGTTGGATCCTTTCCAAACATCCATAGTGCATTTTAAATATTGGTAAGAATTGGTGAAAATTATATTAATATAGTTTGTATGCAGCTATATATTATGCACATCCTTGCTAGCCAACGTAAATTAAAAATAACATTTATGTTCACACACTAATAAACAATTGAAATAAAACATATTTAATATTTAAGATTATGTTAACTACTAACCCATCTATATTCACTAAATTGTGAAATTACTTTATAGCTCACGTTCTAACTTCTTCAATGAAGGTTTTAGTTGTCTGCATAAGGTTTATCATTCAACTTATACACTGAAAACCCCCAACCTCGCCCATGGCTGGGATTCTCTGGTGCCATTGAAGTAAATGGAGTTTTGGCTGGAGCGCCAAATTCCCCATTTTTGCTTGCAGTGGGGCGGCAATGAACAAGATCGGAGAATATCGCACCTGTATCAAGGGGCAGTGCCAGAGGCTGACCCCAGTGGGAGCCTCATGGGGTGGGGGTCATTTCATATATGGAGGTGGGCCAGAGCTCCGATCTGATTTTGGGGGGGGG
This sequence comes from Mustelus asterias, assembly GCF_964213995.1. Taxonomy (NCBI): domain Eukaryota; kingdom Metazoa; phylum Chordata; class Chondrichthyes; order Carcharhiniformes; family Triakidae; genus Mustelus; species Mustelus asterias. Next base: position 148,219,323 of record NC_135803.1, on the reverse strand, counting down.
GGTGGGAGGCCCTGAGACCTCTGTGATGGGCTAAGGGGGAGGTTTATTGCTGTTCTGATGAGGCCTTCCTTTAAAGATTGCACCCTGATCTCAGTGCAGCCGGGTTTTGCCGCGTTTTGAGGTCCCGCACCCCTGCATGACGACGCAAAACATGCCCCCTTGATTTTTTTTTGGCAGTCGTGAGATCTGGAGAGAAAAGTGGTGTGTTTCTCTGGAGTGAAACATGCCAGTTTTCTTGCCAGAAACAACACTTTGCCATTTTTGGTCGGATTCCACCCATAATTTCTTTTGAAATCACTGGAGATTGAATTATATTGCTGAGCATGTCAACAGTCGTATTTCATTGACAATTTGGTGTTGGTGGGTTGAAATCAGTTTTGACCCTTGCTCCATCTCTCAACATTGCTTCCACCACCTACTTTTAGCAGTGCCCCTGGTACAGCTCACTGGTTCTCACGATCTGTTGCAGCTTTGTAATTGAACAAAGTGGGAATTCTCAGGAAATTAGGAGCTTCCCCCCACAACATGCAGTGGTATTCCCAGGAGCCGCAGATGATAGGTGTTGGACGTGGCACTAGATTGAAAGTGGCGAGCCTGAACGGAGTGGGTGGGAGAAATTCCCACCATGAACTGGAAGGAGGGGTGAAGAAAAAAAAGCAAGGCGTTTGGGGAGGGGGTGTTGTCAGAAAGCATGCCAGTTTGTTTGCCTTCGAGGAGGAAGAGGAGAAAACATGAACTGGAGAGAAGAATGAGAGGGAAGAAAAGGATTGGTATGAACCAACTGGTGAAATGGGAGAATAAGCATACTTATCTGAATGAAGTAAAGGGGAGGGAAACTGTCTCCATATCACTCTGGCAATTGCATACGTAATTTTAAAATGATTAGCAATGGTGGATGCCTTCAAACCATCGCTGAAGAGGTCAAACATCCAAGCCGACTCAGCTGACTGACTAAGATAGAGAGGGCTCATTCAGGAAGGCACTAAACACATCAAGAGATTTTGTCAGGGATGTGCAGAGGCAAAGTCAAAGCATCATTGATCCACTGGAGCAAGCTGAGAGGGGTGATTGAAAAGCAGCAGTGCTGGTAAGAGATTAATTGGATTAATTGAATTGTTTATTTATTTAATTAGTCAGCTAGTGTGTGTATTTTTTTGGCCTTTACTTTAACAGCAGTTTTTCAAGTTTAAAGTGAAAACTAGAAGTGGGCAGCAAAGGAGTCTGGGAAGGGTTTTTATTTTAACTTTAAAAGTCAGTTACCTGGGTGGTTCCCCCTCAGTAGTAGTTTTTTTTTCTCTCGGGCCCCTAGCCCTATAAATTGGAGATACCCGATCCTCTACACTGGTAGAGGATCCCACCCTTCCATCCTCCTCTAACCTAATTATAAGTGTGGGGAAGTTTTTTGTTTTCTTTTTTTCTTGCTGGTTATGGCTTCGGGGATGGCAGTTCAGGCAGTATGCTGCATCTCCTGTGGGATGTATGTGGTGAGGAAATCCAGTAGTGTTTCAGGAGATTTTAGTTGTAAGAAGTGCATTAGATTGCAGCTTCTGGAGGAGCGTGTAAAGGAGCTGGAGGGGGAGGTAGAGGAACTCCGCATAATTCGGGAGGCGGAGGTGGAAGTTGATAGGAGTTATAGAGAAATAGTAACTCCTAGAAATGAGGCTTGGGTCAATGCCAGGAGGAGGGGTAAGAAGCAATCGGGAAGACAATCCCCTGGGGCGGTTCCCCTCCATAATAGGTTTTCGGTGCTGGAGGCTACAGTTGAGGAGGAATCAACTGAGCATAGAGAGCAGATCTCTGGGGGTGAGCCGAGTGAGAAAGCTCAGGTGGTTAGGGGCTGTAAAAGACTGGGCCTTGTGATTGGGGACTCCACAATTAAGGGGACAGATAGGAGGGTCGGAACTAAAGGTAGGGACTCAGGGTTGGTGTGTTGCCTACCAGGGGCTGGGGTCCGGGATGTGTCTGACAGGGTATTCAGGACTCTTAGGGGGGAGGGAGATAAACCACAAGTTATTGTACATGTGGGGACACACGACATAGGGAGGATAGGGGAAGGGGATATTAGGCAGGGATTTATGGAGTTGGGGTGGAAACTAAAGGCCAAGACTGACAGAGTGGTTATCTCTGGACTCTTGCCTGTACCACGGGATAGTTTAGAGAGGAATAGGGAGAGGGAAGGTTTGAATTCATGGCTGAGGGGATGGTGCAGGAGGGAGGGGTTCAGGTACTTAAGCAATTGGGGCTCGTACTGGGGAAGGTGTGACCTCTATGAGAAGGATGGTCTACACCTTAATCAGAAGGGGACCAATATCCTGGGGGGTAAATTTGCTAAGGCCATGCAGGGAGGTTTAAACTGATTCGGGGGGGGGGGGGAGGGATCCTGAGTAGTGGGGCTGAAAGTGAGGGATGCATGGATGGGGACTGCAATGCACGGCATTGCAGAGGTGGGGTGGAGCAGGGTTTGAAATGTGTATACTTCAATGCCAGGAGTATTCGCAATAAAGTGGGTGAACTTGCAGCGTGGATCAGTACCTGGGACTTCGATGTTGTGGCTATTTCAGAGACATGGATAGAGCAGGGGCAGGAATGGATGCTGCAGGTCCCGGGGTTCAAATGTTTTAGCCGAAGTAGGGAAGGAGGTAGAAGAGGGGGAGGGGTAGCATTATTGGTCAGAGATTGTATCACAGTGTCAGAGAGGAGGTTTGATGAGGACTTATCTGTTGAGGTAGTATGGGCGGAGATTAGAAATAGGAGAGGAGAGGTCACCCTGTTGGGAGTCTTTTATAGACCTCCTAAAAGTTCTAGAGAGGTTGAGGAAAGGATTGCGGAGTCAATCCTGCTTAGGAGTGAAAGTAATAGGGCAATTGTTATGGGGGATTTTAACTTGACTAATATTGACTGGAATTGTTATAGCTCTAGCTCGTTAGAGGGGTCAGTTTTTGTTCAAAGCGTGCAGGAAGGTTTTTTGACTCAGTATGTAGACAGGCCAACTAGAGGTGAGGCTATATTGGATCTGGTGCTGGGAAATGAGCCAGACCAGGTGCTAGACTTGGAAGTTGGTGTGCATTTTGGTGATAGTGACCACAATTCGGTTACGTTCACCTTAGTGATGGAAAGGGATAGGCATGAACCTCGGGCCAGTGGTTTTAGCTGGGGGAAGGGTAATTATGAGGCTATTAGGAGAGAATTAGGAAACATAGGTTGGACTAGGAGATTACAGGGACTGGGAACGTCCGACATGTGGAGTTTTTTCAAGGAGCAGCTACTGCGAGTCTGTGATAGGTATGTCCCTGTCAGGCAAGGAGGAATTGGTAGGGCTAGGGAACCGTGGTGCACCAAAAAAGTTTCTTTGTTGGTTAAAAAGAAAAAGGAGGCTTATGTTCGGATGAGACGTGAGCACTCGAGTAGTGCACTAGAAAGCTTTAGATTGGCTAAGAGGGAGTTGAAGAGCGAGCTTAGAAGGGCTAAAAGGGGACATGAGAAGACTTTGGCGGATAGGGTTAAAGAGAATCCTAAGGCGTTCTATAGGTATGTCAAGAACAGAAGGTTGGTTAGGGCAAGTTTAGGGCCAGTTATAGATGGCAGAGGGAAGTTATGTGTGGAACCGGAGGAGATTGGTGAAGCATTGAACCAATATTTCTCTTCGGTGTTCACGCAAGGGGACATGAATATAGCTGAGGAGGACACTGGGTTGCAAGGGAGTAGAATAGACAGTATTACAGTTGATAAGGAGGATGTGCAGGATATTCTGGAGGGTCTGAAAATAGATAAATCCCCTGGTCCGGATGGGATTTATCCAAGGATTCTCTGGGAGGCAAGAGAAGTGATTGCAGAGCCTCTGGCTCTGATCTTCAGGTCGTCGTTGGCCTCTGGTATAGTACCAGAAGATTGGAGGTAAGCGAATGTTGTCCCATTGTTTAAGAAGGGGAACAGAGACTTCCCCGGGAATTATAGACCGGTGAGTCTCACTTCTGTTGTCGGCAAGATGTTGGAAAAAATTATAAGGGATAGGATTTATAGTTATTTGGAGAGTAATGAATTGATAGGTGATAGTCAGCATGGTTTTGTGGCAGGTAGGTCGTGCCTTACTAACCTTATTGAGTTTTTTGAGAAAGTGACCAAGGAGGTGGATGGGGGCAAGGCAGTGGACGTGGTATATATGGATTTTAGTAAGGCGTTTGATAAGGTTCACCATGGTAGGCTTCTGCAGAAAATGCAGATGTATGGGATTGGGGGTGATCTAGGAAATTGGATCAGGAATTGGCTAGCGGATAGGAAACAGAGGGTGGTGGTTGATAGTAAATATTCATCATGGAGTGCGGTTACAAGTGGTGTACCTCAGGGATCTGTTTTGGGGCCACTGCTGTTTGTAATATTTATTAATGATCTGGATGAGGGTATAGTTGGGTGGATTAGCAAATTTGCTGATGACACCAAAGTCGGTGGTGTGGTAGACAGTGAGGAAGGGTGTCGTAGTTTGCAGGAAGACTTAGACAGGTTGCAAAGTTGGGCCGAGAGGTGGCGGATGGAGTTTAATGCGGAGAAGTGTGAGGTAATTCACTTTGGTAGGAATAACAGATGTGTTGAGTATAGGGCTAACGGGAGGACTTTGAATAGTGTGGAGGAGCAGAGGGATCTAGGTGTATGTGTGCATAGATCCCTGAAAGTTGGGAATCAAGTAGATAAGGTTGTTAAGAAGGCATATGGTGTCTTGGCGTTTATTGGTAGGGGGATTGAATTTAGGAGTCGTAGCGTTATGTTGCAACTGTACACAACTCTGGTGCGGCCGCACTTGGAGTACTGTGTGCAGTTCTGGTCCCCACATTACAGGAAGGATGTGGAGGCTTTGGAGAGGGTGCAGAGGAGGTTTACCAGGATGTTGCCTGGTATGGAGGGGAGATCCTATGAGGAGAGGCTGAGGGATTTGGGATTGTTTTCGCTGGAAAGGCGGCGGCTAAGAGGGGATCTTATTGAAACATATAAGATGATTAGAGGTTTAGATAGGGTGGATAGTGATAGCCTTTTTCCTCTGATGGAGAAATCCAGCACGAGGGGGCATGGCTTTAAATTGAGGGGGGGTAGTTATAGAACCGATGTCAGGGGTAGGTTCTTTACCCAGAGGGTGGTGAGGGATTGGAATGCCCTGCCAGCATCAGTAGTAAATGCGCCTAGTTTGGGGGCGTTTAAGAGATCCGTAGATAGGTTCATGGACGAAAAGAAATTGGTTTAGGTTGGAGGGTCACAGTTTTTTTTTTTAACTGGTCGGTGCAACATCGTGGGCCGAAGGGCCTGTTCTGCGCTGTAATGTTCTATGTTCTATGTTCTATTAAATATATCATCTGCTTTTTAAAATGTCAGTTACCAGCTGCCATTATTTATTAAGTCAGATGGGCGTATGTTATAAATTTATTTGTCGATAACGGCCATCTAGCCAACTCTTTAAACACCACCTGTCCCACAAGTGGCAAAGTCTGCAAGTTGCTCAGTGGACTGATCAGCCATCTCCGAACCCAAGGAATCAAAATGGAAGCAAGACAGTCTCAATCCCGAGGGATTGCCCAAGTGGAAGAGGTGGAACCTTCGGATCAAAAAAGTATTTTCCCCTTTCAAAGTATTTGCATGTACTTGGAGGTTTCTACTATATGAACTGTTTAGAAAAGTGGAGGGGGTGAATCTATTAACTACAGTCAGCCCAATATTTGTGTCAGGAGATACAACAACGTGGGACAAAATTAATTGGCATTTGGCAAGATATGGGCTAATAAATTTCGCTAACTTGATCTAATTCTTTGAAGAATTAATGGAGATGGTTGCTGAGGGTAGTGTGGTTGATACGGTGACACAGTGGTTAGCACTGCTGCCTCACAGCACCAGGTCACTGTCTGTGCGGAGTCTGCACGTTCTCCCTGTGTCTGTGTGGGTTTCCTCCGGGTGCTTCAGTTTCCTCCCACAGTCCGAAAGACGTGCTGGTTAGGTGCATGGGCCATGCTAATTTCTCCCTCAGTGTACCCAAACAAGCGCCGGAGTGTGGCGACGAGGGGATTTTCACAGTAACTTCATTGCAGTGTTAATGTAAGCTGACTTGTGGCACTAATAAATAAACTTTAAAACTCTATTTTGTGTATATGGACTTTCTAATGGTGTTTGACCAAATGCCACAGAATTGGGTTGTTGGAAAATGTAAAGCCCATGAGTAATGGAACAGTAGCAGTATGGATACAAAATTGGCTCTTGTCAGTGGCATTCCCATTGTTGGTATTAAGATCACTGCTCTTTTCGATATATATATATTTTAAAGATCTGGATTTAGATATACAAGCATAATTGAAAATGACAACATATGAAATTAAACAGGCACATGTAGCAAACAATGAGGAAAATAATAACAGACTTAGGAGGACAGGGACTTCTGAAATGGGCAGACATATGGCAGATAAAATTTAATGCAGAGCACTGTTAACAAAGCTTAAAGCAAGTATGCCTGCATTTGCTAACTATTTTTTAAAAGTGGGGTTTAAGTCTGTAAGAGAAATATTGCTGAAGTGGAATTGAATAGTAATAAGTTAAGAGTTGTTTCCTTTCATGTTTAAACATTGTTAAATAGTTAAGAACTGTTTCAATTTGAATTGTTAAACTGTTTCATTTTGTAAGAGTTATTCTTAAACTGCGTTATGAATAAAGCGTGCTTTGTTAACGAGATCCCTAATTTCATAGAATCATAGAAACCCTACAGTGCAGAAAGAGGCCATTTGGCCCATCAAGTCTGCACCGACCACAATCCCACCCAGGCCCTACCCCTATATCCCTACATATTTACCCGCTAATCCCTCTAAGGGGCAATTTTAGCATGGCCAATCAACCTAACCCGCACATCTTTGGACTGTGGGAGGAAACCAGAGCACTCGGAGGAAACCCACGCAGACACGAGGAGAATGTGCAAACTCCACACAGACAGTGACCCAAGCCGGGAATCGAACCCAGGTCCCTGGAGCTGTGAAGCAGTAGTGCTAACCACTGTGCTACCGTGCCGCCCTGCAGGAGCCATACCAAGCTGTGTGATACAACGAGAAAGAATGCTTTCTATGGTGTATCTGTAAAAGTTGGAGAGAGTCGTAGCTGACATGCCAAATTTCCTTAGTCTTCTGAGAAAGTAGAGGTATTGGTGGAATTACTCCTAGAGTAAAGCATCCTTTCCTCACATTTATGCCAAAATAGAAAATTGTTGGGGTCTAGTCTGACTTCATAATATACCTTGGGGTTTCTGATCTGGCACCCTAACAAAGATTAAAAGGAGATTTGATAGAGGTGTATAAAATTATGAATGGATTTGATAGTAAATATGGAGAAGCTATTTCTAGTGACAGACACAGCAGGTTGTTGTGATTTGGAAGGCATTGCCTGAAAGAGTGGTGGAAGCAGATTCAATAGTAACCTTTGAAAGGGGAAACTGGATAAATTTTACAAGGAAAGAAAGATTACAAGGCTATGGGGATAAAGCAGGGGAGTGGAATCAATTGGTTACCTCCATCAAATTGGCTTCAGAGGCTGAATGGCCCCCTTCCATGTTGTATCATTCTACAATTCTATCAGGTTGCTTGAGTATCAATTGCCATCATTTTTTTTTAAACAGTGACTGCTTGCAAGGCAAAGTAACTGATCACCTGTTCACCTTCTTGTCTCGAGATTTGACATGTTAGCAGCACATCATCATAAACAGACGTCAAAGCAAATTTTATTTCACCGTCTTAGGTCTAGACAGGCTGCATTTCAAAATGATAGGAAACAGATTCCACTCAGTAACAAGAGCTTGCTTGGGAAAGCTGTTGTCAGCTTGTTGTAAGCATAAGATTTAAAGTCAATTGCCTAAAAAAGTATCTAAAAATTCCTGAACTTTTACACCTTCAGGAGATTATCACTGTGTCATTTATATGTATACAATTTAAATTAATGAACCGACAGGTTTTTGCCAGAAGATGCTGTGAATGTTTGGTTAAGTTAAAAATATTTAAACAAATATTTAATTGAATCCGAAAGCCATGCTGGTTAGATGCATTGGCCATGCTAAATTCTCCCTCAACGTACCCAAACAGGCACAGGAGTGTGGTGACTAGGGGATTTTCACAGTAACTTCATCGCAGTGCTAATGCAAGCCTACTTAACACTAATAAATAAACTAAAATTTAAAGTTAAAAAACACATAGAATCTTTAGGCATGGAATAGAAAAGCAAGAAAGTTATTCTAAGCATTTATAACAGCAATATTTAAGATGCAGCTGAGTATGGGTAATGTGTTCCATTCTGAGCAAGACATAGGAAGGATGTCAAGGCTTTGGACAGCATACAGCAGAGATACAAGGGGTGAAATAATTCAGTTACATGGAGAGGCTTGAGAAGTTGGAATTGTTCTCCTTAGAGCAGAGAAGATTGAGGTGTACCAGAGAAATATTAATGATCAAACGAGAAAGAGACACAAGTTTAGCCTTGTTGTTTAAGAAGGGTAGCAGGGATAACCCAGGAAATTATAGGTCGGTGAGCTTGACGTCCGTGGTAGGGAAGTTGTTATGGAGAGGATTCTTAGAGACAGGATGTATGTGCATTTAGAACGGAACAATCTCATTAGTGACAGACAGCATGGTTTTGTAAGAGGGAGGCCGTGCCTTACAAATTTGGTGGAGTTTTTTGAGGAAGTGACAAAAACGGTTGATGAAGGAAGGGCCGTGGATGTCATCTATATGGATTTCAGTAAGGCATTTGACAAAGTCCCACATGGCAGGTTGGTTAAGAAGGTTAAGGCTCATGGGATACAAGGAGAAGTGGCTAGATGGGTGGAGAACTGGCTTGGCCATAGGAGACAGAGGGTAGTGGTCGAAGGGTCTTTTTCCGGCTGGAGGTCTGAGACCAGTGGTGTTCCGCAGGGCTCTGTACTGGGACCTCTGCTATTTGTGATATATATAAATGATTTGGAAGAAGGTGTAACTGGTGTAATCAGCAAGTTTACGGATGACACGAAGATGCCTGGACTTGCGGATAGCGAAGAGCATTATCGGGCAATACAGCAGGATATAGATAGGCTGGAAAATTGGGCGGAGAGGTGGCAGATGGAGTTTAATCCGGATAAATGCGAAGTGGTACATTTTGGAAGAAATAATGTGGGGAGGAGTTATACAATAAATGGCAGAGTCATCAGGAGTATAGAAACACAGAGGGACCTAGGTGTGCAAGTCCACAAATCCTTGAAGGTGGCAACACAGGTGGAGAAGATGGTGAAGAAGGCATATGGTATGCTTGCCTTTATAGGACGGGGTATAGAGTATAAAAGCTGGAGTCTGATGATGCAGCTGTATAGAACGCTGGTTAGGCCACATTTGGAGTACCGCGTCCAGTTCTGTTCGCCGCACTACCAGAAGGACGTGGAGGCGTTAGAGAGAGTGCAGAGAAGGTTTACCAGGATGTTGCCTGGTATGGAGGGTCTTAGCTATGAGGAGAGATTGGGTAAACTGGGGTTGTTCTCCCTGGAAAGACGGAGAATAAGGGGAGATCTAATAGAGGTGTACAAGATTATGGAGGGGATAGATAGGGTGAACGGTGGGAAGCTTTTTCCCAGATCAGAAGTGACATTCACGAGGGGTCACGGGCTCAAGGTGAGAGGGGCGAAGTATAACTCAGATATTAGAGGGATGTTTTTTACACAGGGGGTGGTGGGGGCCTGGAATGCGCTGCCAAGTAGGGTTGTGGAGGCAGGCACGCTGACATCGTTTAAGACTTACCTGGATAGTCACATGAGCAGCCTGGGAATGGAGGGATACAAACGATTGGTCTAGTTAGACCAAGGAGCAGCACAGGCTTGGAAGGCCGAAGGGCCTGTTTCCTGTGCTGTACTGTTCTTTGTTCTTTGAAATCCAATTAGAACAACTACCTACTTGTGTGTGTTCAGGTCCTGAGGTTCTGCTACAAGTTCACAAATTTGGATCATCAGCACAAGATACAAGAGGAAGACTTAATCTGATCTTTATTGTATTTCTTTTGAAAATGACCCCCATTTTAGAACAGCTTGTTCAAAGAAAGAAACAGATTGTTCTCATTAGAACTTGCCTATCTCAAACACAGTTGGAATCATGCCTCCCTTACAAGTAATCTTAGAAGGCTAAACTGCTGAATTAGCAAGTCACAAACAAGCTGACTTTGAAATTTTGAAATCAGCGGAGATGTATGTGGTCCTTCATATGCAGCCAACTACCACAGACATCTTCAAAACTAAAGTGAACAGGTATAAAGGAAACCAGTTTTTCGTTGTGTTTCATTTGTTTCCAAATGTACATGATCTCTAACAGTCCAAAGATGTGCAGGTTGGGTTGATTGGCCATACTAAATTGCCCCTTAGTGTCAGGGAGACTAGCAGGGTAAATACGTGGGATTACGGTGATAGGGCCCTGAGTGGAATTGTTGTCGGTGTAGGCTTGATAGGTTGAATGGCCTCCTTCTGCACTGTAGGGATTCTATGATTCAATGATTCTATGAATTCAACATGATGTTAGCTGCTCATGCACATTAACATTTTCCAATGCTTTCTGCAGGCACAAGAGCGAGACAAACAGCCTCAACTAATGAAATCTCATTGGAGTGGAACCAGGAGCTATCCAAAATCTGGCATCAGAAGCCAGTATAATCAAAGTAAACTTTTCATTAAAAACTGGTAATATGGTTATTGTATAATATATACAGTTGAATTTAGTGAATCAATATCTCATTTTGGGCAGCACGGTGGCACAGTGGTTAGCACTGCTGTCTCATAGCACCAGAGACCCGGGTTCAATTCCCAGATTGGGTTACTGTCCGTGCGGAGTCTGCACATTCTCCCCGTGTCTGTGTGGGTTTCTTCCCGGTGCCCCGCCCACATTCTGAAAGACGTGCTGGTTAGGTGCATTAGCCATGCTAAATTCTCCCTCAGTGTACCCAAACAGGTGCTGGAGTGTGGCAACCAGGGGATTTTCACAATAATTTCATTGTAGCGTTAATGTAAGCCTACTTATGACACTAATAAATAAATTTTATAAACATTTATTAAGAAATTGCATATTTGGATCATTGGATCGGATGTCATTTCTGACTTTGATAATGGCTGTTTCAGTGATGTGGTGAGTAGGTAACCTGATCGGTGAGTTCTGAACTTGATGTTGTTCCAAAATTCATGCCCATTTTCCCCCGTGAGACTGTGGCTGAAATTTGAATTTCCCAATTTTATAGTATCCTAGTTACCATCTAGATAAAAAGAACTCAGAGAATTTTGTGTGCACTTTAAAGCCCAAGCAAGTTATAGTTCAGAGAATTTTGAATGCCTTTCTGTGGTATTGTGATTGTTATCAGAAATGACACCAATATTGAGTGCAGGGAGGATGCCATTAAAAACCAGATCGGTCTGGTTTTCCAATCTGTAAGATAAATATATTTTATTTTCCATTTGATCACATAATGGTCAGGTGCATTGACCCGAACAGGCGCTGGAGTGTGGCGACTAGAGGAATTTCACAGTAACTTCATTGCAGTGTTAATGTAAGCCTTACTTGTGACTAATAAATAAACTTTACTTTTAACTTATAATACTAGATATCTCACTCAATGCAACCAACAAAATATAGATTCTCTTCACAGATTAAATATGTCATGGTTTATGTTAGCAAATGCATATTTCTGTTACAGACCAATGGATGAACAATGCTTAATATGGTGCTGTTAGATCAGTGGATGCGCACAGTTTAATATGGTGCTGGTGCTGTTATGCAAACTAATGGGTGAACACACAGCTTAATAATATAACATTTCTTGGCGATTTCTCTCAAATCCAGATAGGAAAAGCTGGCTGATATTTAAACAAGTATTTAATTGAATACTTATATATTCAAAACTAAAAAACCTGAGCCCAAAACCTTTATGGTGAATGTAGCACCTACTAATTCAAAAAAATAGACAAAGCTCACTCAATCATGGAGACCTATCAGATTTGAATACAGTGAAATACTTTTTGTCCAGCTTCCAGGCAGCACACCACATAAAAAGACACCACGTGACCAGTTACCAAGATCAGCGAGTGTAGAGGTGAGGGAATGCTGCACTATCAGAGTTGCCAACTTTGTGAGGAGGCCCAATTGCCCCTTTCAGATGGATGAAAAGATCTTGTGGCACTATACGGAGAACATCAGGGGATTTCATCCAGGTGTGCTGTTCAATATTTATCCCTCAATCAATATCACTAAAACAAATTCTCTGCTCATTATCACATTGCTGTTTCTGGGAGCTTGCCGTATGCAAACTGGCTGCTGCATTTCCAACAGTACCACAGTGACTATACTTCAAACAATGTTTCATTGGCTGTAAAGTGCTTTGGAATGTTTGGAGATTGTGAAAGATGCTATATAAATACAAATATTTATTTCTTTGCATTCTAGACTGGTGACTAAGGCCAATTACTTTACTTCTATTCCTCCAACTTATAGATTTATCTGCTAAGGGAAATAGGTCCTTCCAGTTCATTTAAGTCCTTTATAATTTTATAGACTTCAATCAAATCTCCCCTCAGCTTCATCTGGTCCAAAAAAAAACAACTCCAAACCATTTAATCTGTCCTCGTGACTAAAATTCTCCAGTCCTGCAGCATGCTTGTAAACCTTCTCTGTACTCTCTCCTGGAACCACGTTCTTTCTATAACATGGTGACAAAAACTGTACAAACTACTCCAGCTTAATTAACATTTTGTACAATTCTAGCATAACCTCCTTGTTCTTATAATCTATGCCTTGGCTAATAAAGTTGCCTGCATGCCTTCAGAGCCAACTTCTGTACCTGCCCTGCTACCTTCAGGGTTCCAAGGTCCCTCTATTCTCTTCTCAGCGTCCTACAATTTATTGTGCATTTCTTTGCTCTCCCAAATGCAATCCCTTACATTTCTCCAGACTGAACTCCATTTGCTACTTTTCTACCTACCGGACATTGATATCTTCATGTAGTCCACAGCTTTCTTCCTCATCATCAACCACACAGTCAAGTTTTGCATCACCTGCAAACTTCTTAATTATGCTCCTACATTTTAGCTTAAATCATTGAAAATGCCATGAGCAACAAGGAACCAAGTATCTGAAGATCTCTACTAGAAACACACCTCGAACCACAAAAATACCAGTAGAGCGTTACTTTGACCCTTTGCTCCCTGCCAATGAGCCAGCTTTGGATCCAACTTACATTTTCCCTTGCATCACAAGTGCTTCCACTATTTTGAACAGTCTGCCATGTGGGACTGATGGTAATCCAACATAGTGGGGACCAAGTGAGGAAGAGGATGAAAGTGTAGAATGGTGTATTGGGAGTTCAGAAAAAAAAAAGAATAGAAGTTAAAAGGAACAAATCATGTTGCCCTCCCCCTGGAGTTGCGGTCACCCAACAATTTATAACAGATGTAACAGCGGAAACAGGGCAAGTTCAGGGGCTTGGGAAGAGTGATGGATTTAAAGCAGCAGGCAGGTAAGAAGAAAGGGGAGACACCCTACAATCTGCATATAGAACCCCCCCCCCCTTCCTTTTTACTCTGAAGAACTTGTTTAAAATAACTGGCTGCCCACTCCTGCCTGACTGCCCAAGCCAACATTCTGTGACACGGACAGCACATTATTGGGGTCAACTAGCTTGGGAATGAGCCTAATTAACTTGTGATTATTGACTTAAACATGGTGGACGGGCTGCTGAATTTGGCACCTGTCCAGTAACAACCCCCCTCCCCTCACTCCCATATTAGAGGGTGAGCTCAAGGATGTAGAAGAATGTGTTGGGGTGGGCACCAGCCCTATTATACGTAACCCTACCACCAAACATGCAGTCCCGTGTCTCAGAAGCATCAAAAGGAACCAGATTGTTCAGTTGATGAGTGCAGAGAAAGGTACAGTCTTGTGATTTTGCCATAGTGTTATGAGAGGACTAAAGGCTTTGAACTTTGAAAAGGTTGTTGATCTAAAATAAGATGACGAATTTGGAGTGAATCTATCAGGAAGAGAATGGATATGGTTGGAGATTAGTGATGAGAGAATTGGGACCTTTAGGAATCAATGAATTTGTGGATAAGGAGTCAAAGGATGAGTCAGCAAATACAACATAGATAGAGCAATGGAAGAAGAAACTGGATAGCCAGTAACATAGTTTTGGTGAGAAGTCATGGTGGTGCTACACCAACATTCCAGGCCCTGTCAACAGCCCTGAAAATGTTCAAGGCAACAATAGACAATTTACCCAAGTCTTCAATAGCAGATTCCAGAGGTATAGAGTCATAGAATCCCTACAGTGCAGAAGGAAGCCATTTGGCTCATCAAGTCTACACTGACTGTCTGACAGAACATCCCATTCAGGTGCAACCCCTGCCCCACCCCTGTAACCCCACACATTTACCCCACTAATCCCCCTAACCTACACATCTTGGGACACTAAGGGACAAGTTAGCACGACCAATCCACCTAACTTGCACATCTTTATAATGGAGGCAACAAGACTATAGATGGGATGCCAAAATGATATAGTAGCCCTAAATTTTCAAGCTAATGGGTGCACAAGATGCTGGACTCCTGAGAACAATATTATGATAGTGAAGAAGAGATTTCTATATTAAACAAGACAACTGTCTCCAGATGCATCCCATGACATCTTCTATGTGCACAGAAATCTGTAACTGATACTTTATCCATGCTTTTCATGTTTACAGTGTAACATCTTCAGTACCAGTAGCGTGTTTTCATTCTTTGCAGCAAACTCATGATGTTGTTCTATCAGCTGAGTCCAGTCCAGCCATACCCATTGGCTGGATGCACTATTTTAAGCACAGCCTGCAGCTGTCATCACTTTCAGAGCAAAGTGACAGGTCCCATCATGTTGCTGAAGTAGACTGACATCACTACATATTCAGTACCCATACACACGCACCCCCACTCCTTCCCAACACCCCCCCCCAATCTCCCCAACCCCTCCCCAATCCGCTGCTCCCCAACTCCCCCCCCCCCAAATCCCTCCCCAATCCCCCTCCCCCCAACACCGCCCCCCCAACCCCATTCCCAATTCTGAGTTGCCTCATACAGCCATTTCACCATGCAGGAAATAAATCCCAGCAAAGCACATACTGTTCTGAATCTATGTTTTCCAGTGAACTGTAACAAGAAGCTAGGCATTGATGAAAAAATATCCTGTAGAATGTTCTGACTGTTATAAACAGGTAATCTGTCCAGGTTATGTGTATATAAAACAACCAAAAATATCAGATCAGATAAGTGATTAGAAGAGAGGAATACATTTTAAAGCAAGAAATATCAGACTTTGATTCCCTCCTTATTAGACTTCGCCCTGCACTATACAATCCCTTAGATGAAATTTAGACTGGTGAACTAGTATAGGCATCTGTCAATGCCACTCTAGTCACCAAGAGATGGCACAGGCAATTCAGGATGAGTTGTACCCCAGTATCCCCTCACTTTCACAAGAGGGTTGGATAGATGGTTGATAGCAAACAGTTCTGTGCATGATCAATCCAAGCTGAGTGTTTGGAAAATTGCAAATCCACATCCTGACTCTCCATGCACAGCACATTGGGAACCATGTTACACCATTTGGTACATCTTTTTAAAACGAGGACAAGTGACTATGAATTCCAACCGCCCCCCTCTCAAAAGTCAACAAATAGAATTTGACCTTCATGTACATGATATGATCAGGGGTTATGGGGAAAAGGCAGGAGAATGGGGATGAAAAAAAAAAATCAGCCATGACTGAATGGCGGAGCAGACTCGATGGGCTGAGTGGCCTAATTCTGCTTCTATGTCTTATGGTGTAACAAGGGATGCCAATAAGCCAGATATTAAATTCAATTGCCATTTTATTTGTTGAACTCCTCATCATCATCAAAACTCACAAACTCCATCACAAAATGAGAGAGAATGGATGTTAAATGGGAGTATTGCAATATTTGAAAATGAAGTCCTTTAAGAAATCAGATGTAATCTTTAAAAGTAAATATTTTGTGTTGATTGCGTTGTGGATGTCAGATCAAGTATTCGTAATCCAAATTTAACATAGGTTAGACAGGTCTTGGGTAAACCGCCCTTTGTGCACCATATCCA
This sequence comes from Mustelus asterias, assembly GCF_964213995.1. NCBI lineage: Eukaryota > Metazoa > Chordata > Chondrichthyes > Carcharhiniformes > Triakidae > Mustelus > Mustelus asterias. The sequence goes on along the minus strand of NC_135803.1, from coordinate 148,203,181 downwards.
ACCATATGCCTTTACATTATTGTCAGAGCAACATTCCCTCTTGCACCGGTACATCATTCTCCTTCTCTACATCAGCCATCTGAAATGAGACTGACCATTTGTTTCCATTTATAGTCTAATTGTGGGAGTTTTATCCTGTGAGCTGCAACTTATTGTGGGTGTGGGTTACGGTGCTCAAACATATTGAGAGAGACAACGTCAATTCCAACTGTCTACTGGATATGGGTACAGGTCCTCGTCTCAGCCAGTCATATTAATCAACAACTTCTATAGTAACCAAGATTTTATGTAATTGGGGATGGAGGATCACAGGTTCATTTCATACTTCAGAATCAAAGGAGTTTCTGCAGTGGAGCGAGAAAACTGACAGACATAAAGTAGCCAGTCGGGAAAACTGTGAAAGGCTATTGATAGACTGAGGGTTTAGGCAAGGGAAATATAAATGTGTGACAAGTGATAAATGTAGGGGGGGGGGGGGGGGGGGGGGCACACTTTAAATATAAATTAAATTGCTTAAAACGTTGCTCTTAAATGCAACTCAAAAATACATTATCGTTGTAATAAATTTGACTCAAAGGCCAACACAGCAGCTTTTTTTAACTTCAACCCGAGCTCCGTCTCTTACTGTACTTTGTATACAATATCCCCATCTATATAAATATAGCAGCTGTGCAGATTCTTTCCACAAAGAATACACACATTCCAATTTTAATTACAATGAACATTTGACCACAGTATAGTAGGAAAAACAAACAAAAACTCACTGTTGTTTGAGACAAAACTTACCATCTTTGATGATAACCTTCATAATGCGAATAGATCCATTGCGGGCCTTTGCAAAGAAGTCCTTCAATTCCCTGGTAGCTAGGAGAACCAGAAACATGTTGATTAAACAAAACTCCACAAACTGCAGCAGAACTTGACAACCAAGCTAAGCTTGACAGAGAGTACTATGCTATGTCAGTCTGCGTTGTGGAAACTGTGAAGTACACAGAAAGCACTGATGTTCTGTAAGACTCCAGTATTAGATACGGTGTGTGCATGTGACCAGTAGAACCTGACACCAACATGGGTGAACATAATCCCCAAATTTAGCTGGGAATGGCAAGGCCAATGGAAGAGCTCAAGTGATCATTTATGATATATATATTTTACCGATCTGTGCAGCATGCAGCTCTTTCAGGATTTTCTTTATTTTAATTAATAGAGACACAAAAAACATAATTCTTGCAACAACCTGCATTTAAATAGTACCTTCCAGGTTGAAAAAAGATTCCAAGGTGTTTCATGGAAGGATAAGGAGATAAAAATTGACACCAAGATTAAAAAAAGGAGATTAGGAAATACAACTTAAAGCTTGGTCAAGGAAGAGGGTTCAAGGTAGGTCTTAAAGAAGGAAAGGGTGATACTGAGACAGAGAGGCTTAGGGAAAACACTCCAGAGCTTACAACCAAGATGACTGTCAACGATTGGACAAAGAAATTTTGGGGTATTCAAGAGGACAGAATCAGAAGAATGCAGAGTTCTCAAAGGGGTGTGGGACTGGAGGTCAAAATGATGATGGAATAGTGATGTGGCCTTGATGTGATCTGAACAGGAGGATGAGAATTTTAAATTTGAGGCTTTGGGGGACTGTGAGCTAATGTAGATCTGTAAGCATGGGGCTGATGTGTGAATGGGACATGGTGTGGGGTAGGTCACAAACAACAGAGCTTTGGATGAACTGGGGTTACTAGAGGTTGGGGGATGAGATTCTGGCAGAGTGCATCAGGGATTTAAATTACCTTTCGAAACAGTAATGTTATCATGTAACACTGATTGGCAATTTATTTGTCTTCTTCCCAAGTTGTTAAGGCTGTTTCGAAAAAACAATTTCCACTGATGAATCAGAGATATAAATAGGCATTTTTATTTCACTGCGCAAGAACATAATAAATAGGAGCAAGAGAAGACCAAATGGCCCATTGAGTCTGCTCTACTGTTCAATACGATTATGGCTGATCTTGGGCTTCAACTTTACTTTTCTGCCTTCTCTCCATATCCTTTGATTTCCTGAACGCCCAAAAATCTGTCCATCACAGCCCAAAATATATTCAATGATGGTGTACCCACAATCCAAGCTAGGAAATTTCTCATTTCAGCCCTAAATGATCAGTCTCTTATCCTGAAAGTGTGTCCCCTTGTTCTAGATTCCCTAATCATGAGAGTCAATTTAGCATGGCCAATCCACCTAACCGACACATCTTTGGATTGTGTGAGGAAACAGGAGCACCCAGAGGAAACCCGCACGGACATAGGGAGAATGTGCAAACTCCATACTGTCACCCAAGGCCGGAATCAAACTTGGGTTCCTGGCACTGTGAGGCAGCAGTGCCAACCACTGTGTCACCTGTTAGGAAGGGAGTGCCACGATTTTGACCCAGTAACATGAAGGAACATATATTTCCAAGTCAGGATGTTTTGTGACTTGGAGGGGAACTTGCAGGTGTTAGTGTTTGCATGCCCTTGTCCTTCTAGGTGCTGGAGGCTGGTGGTTTGGAAGGTGCTGTCAAAGGTGCCTTGGTGAGTTGCTGCAGTGCAGCATAGAAACATAGAAAATAGGAGCAGGAGTAGCCCATTCTGCATCTGAAGTGGATAACTTCACATTTATTCACATTATATTGCATTTGTCATTTATTTGCCCACTCACTTGTCACCTTGAAGCCTCTTAATATCCTTGTCACCACTCACATTCACACCACGTTTTGTGTTGTCAGCCAACTTGGAAATATTACATTTGGTTCCCTCATCCAAATCATTGATGTATATTGTGAAAAGCTGAGGTCCTAGCACTGATTCCTGCAGGACCCCACCAGTCACTGCCTGCCACTTTGAAAAATACCCATTTATTTCTACTCTCTGCTTCCTGTCTGTTTACCAATTCCCAATCCATGCTAATAAATAACCCTGAATCCAATGCTCTTTAATTTTTCACACTAACCTCTTATGTGGGACTTTATCAAAAGTTTTCTGAAAATCCAAATACACCACATCCACTGGTTCACCCTTATCTATTCTACTAGTTACATCCTCAAAAAAACTCCAACTGATTTGTCAACATTTCCCTTTCATAAATCCATGTCCAATCTGGTTGACATTTTCTAAGCGTTCGGTTGTCTCATCGATATTCAGCAAACGTTCTGACTTCTGAACTCATGATAGAGGGAAGATAAGTGATGAAACAGCTAAAGATGGTTGGGCTTTGGACACTAATTACCCTGAGAAAATCCTGCAGTGATGTCCTGGGACTGAGATGATTAACCTCAAATAACCACAACCATCTTCTTTTGTGCCAGGTATGACTCCAACCAGCAGAGAGATGTCCCTCTGACTCATAGAATCCTTATAGTACAGAAGGAGGCCATTCGGCCCATCGAGTCAGCACCGACCACAATCCCACCAGGCCCTATTCCTGCAACCCCAAGCATTTACCCTGCTAATCGCCCTGACACTAGGATCAATTTAGCATGGCCAATCAACCTAACCCGCACATGTTTGGACTGTGGGAGGAAACCAGAGCACCCGGAGGAAACTCACGCAGACACGGGGAGAATGTGCAAACTCCACACAGTGACCCAAGGCCGGAATTGAACCTGAGACCCTAGCGCTGTGAGGCAACAGTGCTAACCACTGTGCCACCACGCCACCCATTTGATTCCCACTGACTTCAGTTACACTAGAGCTCCTTGATGCCATACCCAGCCAAATACAGCCTTGAAGTAAAGGACAGTCATTCTCACCTCATTGCATACTGCTTCCAATGTTTGGAATGCAAAAAATCATGTGTGGCAGCTTCACCAGGTTGACACCTTATTTTTAGGTATGCCGGGTGATGCTCCTCACATGCCCTCCTGCAGTCTTCACTGAATCAGAGTTGATTCCCTGGCTTCATGGTAATGGGAGAGTGGAGGATATACCAGGCCATAGGTTACAGACTGTGGCTGAAAACAATTCTGCTGCTGCTAATGGCCCACAGTGCCTTATGGATGCTCAGTTTTGAGTTGCTAGATTTGCTTGACATCTATCCCATTTGGCATTTTGATAGTACCACACATGTTGGAGGTTACCCTCGATGTGAAGACGGGAATTTGTAACGAAGAGGTTATGTGGCAGTCAATCCTACCTCTACTGTCATGGGCAGATACATCTGTGACAGGTAAATTGGTGAGGATGAGATCAAGTAGGTTTTTTCCTCTTGTTGGTTACCTCACCATCTGCCACAGACCCAGTCTTGCAGCTATGTCCTTCAGGATTCAGCCAGCTTGGTCAGCAGTGGTACCACTGAGCCACTCTTAGTGATGGACATTGAAGATCCCCACCCTAAGAACATTCTGTGCCCTTGCCACCCCTCAGAGCTTCCTCCAATTGAGTACTGATTCACCATTGTCCAAGGTGCCAAGCATTCTTCCAGGTGAAACAGTAATTTATTTGTACATCTTTCAGTTTAATATACTGTAATCAATGTGGCTTCCTCTGCTTGGGGAGGGGAGACCAAACTCAACTGGGTAACCGTTTGCAGAAAAACTCTGTTCGGCCTGCAAGCATGAGCTTCTAGTCATCTGTTATTTTAATTCTCCACCTTGTTCCTACTCTGATCTTTCTTCCCTTGGCCTTCTGCAGTGTTCCAGTGAAGGGGCTGCATGGTGGCACAGTGGTCAGCACTTCTGCCTAACAGTGCCAGGGACCTGGTTCGATTCCCACCTTGGGTCACTGTTGCGCGGAGTTTGCACATTCTCCCCGTGTCTGCATGGGTTTCCTCTGGGTGCTCCGGTTTCTTCCCACAGTCCAAAGGTGTATAGGTTAGGTGGATTGGCCATGCTAAATTGCCCCTTAGTGCCAGAGGGACTAGCAGGATAAATGTATGGGGTTATGGGAATAGAGCTTAGATGTGATTGTGGTCGGTGCAGACTCGATGGGTCAAATGTACTATATGATTCTGTAGCTCAACATAAGTTCACAGAACAGCAGCTCATCTTCCAAATTGGCATTTCAGTCCTCTGGATTCAACACTGCACTCACCAATTTTAGATTGCAATCTCTGCTGCCATTTTGTGATGGTTTTCTTTGTTAGTTTGTATTTTTTATCCTGTTTCTCTCTCTTTTTAAAACTTTGATTTTGGACGGCAGCTATTCAGGATCCTGGCACTCTCACCTCCTCCAGGCACATCTTTTGTTTCTTTACTTGTCCATTACTACTCCCTTAGGCCCTGCATCATGAAACCTTTCGTCATTTAATCTCGCCTGCCCTTCACCCTATCACACACCTTCCTTTTTGTTCTTCTTCCCACTCTCCCCCCTTTCACTTTCTCACAACATTTTAGTTAGCTCTTAAGAAGTTAGATGGATGCAAAACATTAACTCTGTTTCTCTCTCCACAGATGCTGCTGGACCTGCTGAGTTTTTTTCCAGCATTTTCTGTTTTATATTGCCTCAAATACATTGTGGGTGCATTGCTGGTATGCAGGGAGGCACTTACCGCTCAGACTGCCTGCCTGAAATAACTCCCCAGAGGCCAGTGTCCCTTCAACAGATTCCCTTTATTTACAAACTCAATTCCACTCCTAAGAGTGCTTCAGCTACAAAAGGTCAGAATCCAGAGTGCCAGTAGACCTGACACTCCTCATTATATACACAAGTGAGACTCCCTGATTAGGCAGGCAATCATTACCTCAATCAGGGAGCTCGTACTCCAAGAGGCCCATCTCATGGGCTGTGAGAATGGTTAACTATAAATACTCATCCTCTGACTACACATTTTTTGTGCCGTATGTAACAAAACAGAAAACAAACACATCAATCTGTTGCTCCAACAGACATTTGCTAGTTTATTGTGGCAGATCACAGGTTCTACGCACACTGAGGTGATGTTACCCTTCACAGATCACCCATTCCCTACCTCTGCTAGTCTGCATGCCACATCTTGGCTCTCGTGTCTGGGCTACTTGGTTCAGATACTTTGTCTAAAATGACCTAAATATATTTGTACATCCAAGACACACAACAATATTCAATATCCAGGAAAAGAAATGAGGCCACGATAAAAAGCTGGAATTCTGGGCTCAATGTGTGAAGGAAAATTACATTGAAATATTTCCAAGTCTGCATAAATTCCCAATGACTAATTAGCTAATTTTGCAAGGTAATGTTAAAGGTGACATCGAGCAACATATCACCGAATTGGCACAGAGGTTAAGTGAGTATTTCCCCCGCCACTGTTCCCGATGGACAACACAAGGAACTGGATATGCTACGTTTTCTCAAATTTTCCTGCAATTTCCAAGTCATAAGAAGAGTTGGCTGTAAAAGAACATGAAAATTCCTCTGATACACAACTAATAGAATTTCAAGAGTTTCAAGAAAAGCAGATATTTTGGTCCAAATGCAAGCAGAGTAACTTCACCTGTCAGGGCTTTGATGCTGTTCGCCACAATGTACGAACCTTTGTGAAAGGGAACTTCTGGCATTCATTGGAATGAAATCTAAGTAGTGTCCGTGTATGTGTTGAAAACAGTCTGCGACACCCATTTCTCCCACCTTTACGTGCTAATGCTCCAACAATCAAACTCATCCATCACATTAATGGCAAGTAAAAAAAATTATAGATGTATATTTACCTGTAATGTGAAATGATGATGATTTATACTACATGCCATCATTAGAGGGGCAATTAAAAAAGAAAGCACCTGTAGGGGTTTGCAAAAAGTTGGCAAATCTGAATAAGGGTATGTGGCCAAAAAATGTTTGGGAGCCAGTGGTGTAGTACATAAGCTCCATTCCTCACAATGGAATAAATTAAAAACAGTCACCCGCAACAAAACCCTCTTCCCTTTGACAAAGGATCAGCTTTGACAAAGGGTCATCTGGACTCGAAACATCAGCTCTTTTCTCTTCTTACAGATGCTGTCAGACCTGCTGAGATTTTGCAGCATTTTCTCTTTTGGTTTCAGATTCCAGCATCCGCAGTAATTTGCTTTTATCCTCCTTCTCCTTTCAGCTGATACAGGAACCTTTGGTGATGTCTTGAGAGGTTTGTTTGCAGTCAATGAGTTATCTGGCAAAGGTATACGGCAACATTTGGGTGGCACGATGGTACAGTGGTTAGCACTGCTGCCTCACAGCGCCAGGGACCCGGGTTCGATTCCAGCCTTGGGTAACTGTCTGTGGGGAGTTTGCACATTCTCCCCGTGTCTGCGTGGGTTTCCTCCCACAGTCCAAAGATGTGTAGGTTAGGTGGATTGGCTGAATTGCCCTTAGTGTCCCAAGATATATGGGTAGAGGGATTAGTGGAGTAAACACATGGGGTAACGGGGTAAGCCTGGGTAAGTGTTGGTGCAGACTCGATGGGCAAATTGCCTCCTTCTGCACTGTAGGGATTCTATGAATATAGAGCCAGGACAAATGAATGGAGTTAAGATACAGATCAGGATGATCATATTAAAGGATGGAACAGGTTCGAGGTTGGCCTATCCTTGTTGCCATGATTCTATGATTGAGATGAACATCATGTTTACAGCAAAATTAAACAATGCAGAAAATTGTAAGGTTTGACATTTTGTGTATGAAATTATAGCCAATAAGTTTTTAATTATTTTACAGTTCTGCTGTATCCAATTTTGTGTAGATTTTTGTTTCACATCTGCAATGTGTAGAAAAATGTGCTACTTCAGTTATTAACATTAAAGTTACTCCTTGGGCAAATATATAGTCATCGCTTTGATTTTTTTTCTTGATATTATGGTCTGGTGCCAGTTATATTCGTTTTTTAAACATCAGTCCTAATATTTATTGTGTGTATGTTTTGAACCATGGGACAAAACTAGATTGATCTGAATCAACCAATAAGGCATACACAGCTGATTCCAAAATTCTGTGGCTGTCAGGGTTTTGCACAACACAAGGGTTTTCACATGCTTGCCACAGAACAGAAGACACATGGCAACTTCCTTCGTTATAAGCATATCTATAAACATAGATGCCTCTAAAGCCTCTGCATTAATCTGATTTAGCCACTAGCAAAACGGGGAACTGCAGAACAACACAGTCATACGATAGGCATTCAATTAGCTCATTTATTCCTAATGCAGTCACAACCTCTGGTTTTATATTCACAAGCTCTTTAGGGTGTTGATGTATCATCACTTAATATAGAAAATAACACATTATTATAATCTGGGCCAGTGGACATTCGGGGTACGTGTTAACTGCAGATAGATACCTTATTATTACACCTAATTTTTTTAGTGGCTGGCTATTCCAGAGCAGTTCTCATAGCATCACAGATGTCAATTTTCAGGCAATTCGATTCACTCCAAGTGATAGCAAGAAATGGCTGAAGGCAGTGGATATGCAATGGCAATGGGTCTCGACTGCATTCCAATAACAATACCGAAGAGTTGTGCTCCAGAACTAACTGCACCCCTAGTCAAGCTGTTCTGGTATAGCTACAACACTGGTATGGAAAATTGCCCGGGTATGTCCCGCCTGCAAAATGCAGGTCAAATCTAACACGGCCAATTACCACCCTATCAGTCTACTCTTACTCATTAGCAAAGTGTGGAAAGTGTTGAAGACAGTGCTATCATCGGCACTTGGGGAACCCAAACTGAATGTCACTCAGCTCCTGACCTCATTACAGCCTTGGTCCAAACATGGACAGAAGAGCTTGACTTCAGAGATGAGGTGAGACTGATTGCCCTTGAAATCAAGGCAGCATTTGACTGACATCAAGGAGCTCTAGCAAAACTGGAGTCAATGGGAATTGGGGGGAAACCCCTCTATTGGTTGCAGTCATACATAGCACGTAGGAAGTTGATTGTGGTTGTTGGAGACAATCATCTCAACCCTGAGACGTTACCAAGAGTTCCTCAGGGTAGTATTCGAGGTCCAAACATCCTCAGCAGTTTCATTAATGATCCTCCCTCCACCATAAAATCAGAAGTGGGGATGTTTGCGGAAGAGCTTGTCTACAGAGGCCCTATGGGAGGAGCTGAGAAACAGGAAAGGTATGACCACATTAATGGGGTTGCATTATAGACCACCCAATAGTCAGCGAGAATTGGAGGAGCAAATCAGCGGAGAGATAGCTGACAACTGCAAGAAACACAAAGTTGTGATAGTAGGGGATTTTAATTTTCCACATATAGATTGGGGCTCGCATACTGTTAAAGATTTAGACGGGGTAGAGTTTGTAAAATGTGTTCAGGAGAATTTTCTACATCAGTATATCGAGGTGCCAACTAGAGAGGATGCGATATTGGATCTCCTATTGGGAAATGAGTTAGGGCAGGTGATGGATGTGAGTGTGAGGGAACACTTTGGATCCAGTGATCATAATGCCATTAGTTTCAACCTGATCGTGGATAAGGATAGATCTGGTCCTCAGGTTGAAGTTCTGAACTGGAAAAAGGCCAAATTTGATGAAATGAGAAGGGATCTGGGAAGTGTGGATTGGCACAGGCTGTTCTCTGGTAAGGATGTAAATGGAAAGTGGGAGGCCTTCAAAGGAGAAATTTTGAGAGTGCAGAGTTTGTATGTTCTTGTCAGGATTAAAGGCAAAGTAAATAGGAATAAGGAACCTTGGTTCTCGAGGGAGATTGTAACACTGATTAAGAGGAAGAGAGAGTTGTATGAAATGTACAGGCAGCAAGGAACACATCAGATGCTCGAGGAGTATAAAAAGTGCAAGAAGCTACTTAAGAGGGAAATCAGGAGGGTTAAAAGAAGACATGAGGTTGCTTTGGCAGACAGAGTGAAGGAAAATCCAAAGAGCTTCTATAGGTATGTTAGGAGCAAAAGGATAGTGATGGATAAAATTGGTCCTCTTGAAGACCAGAGTGGTAGACTGTATATGGAACCAAAAGAGATGGGGGAGATACTAAATGGTTTTTTTGCATCCGTATTTACTGAGGAAACGGGCATGGAGTCTACGGAAATAGGGCAAACAGGTAGGGAGGTCATGGAACCTTTACAGATTAAAGGGGAGGAGGTGCTCGCTGTCTTGAGGCAAATCAGAGTGGATAAATCCCCAGGACCAGACAGGGTATTCCCACGGACCTTGAGGGAAGCTAGTGTTGAACTTGCAGGGGCCCTGGCAGACATATTTAAAATGTCAGTATTCACGGGGGAGGTGTCGGATGATTGGAGGGTGGCTTATTTTGTTCCGTTGTTTAAAAAAGGTTCCAAAAGAAATCCGGGAAATTATAGGCCAGTAAGTTTGACGTCGGTGGTGGGCAAGTTATTGGAAGGTGTGATAAGGGATAGGATCTACAAATATTTGGATAGACAGGGACTTATTAGGGAGAGTCAACATGGCTTTGTGCGTGGTAGGTCATGTTTGACCAATCTATTAAGAGTTTTTCGAGGAGGTTACCAGAAAAGTGGATGAAGGGAAGGCGGTGGATGTTGTCTACCTGGATTTCAGCAAGGCCTTTGACAAGGTCCCTCATGGGAGGTTAGTTAGGAAGGTTCAGTCGCTAGGTATACACGGGGAGGTAGTAAATTGGATTAGACACTGGCTCAATGGAAGAAGCCAGAGAGTGGTTGTGGAGGATTGCTTCTGAGTGGAGGCCTGTGACTAGTGGTGTGCCGCAGGGATCGGTGTTGGGTCCATTGTTGTTTGTCATCTATATCAATGATCTGGATGATAATGTAGTAAATTGGATCAGCAAGTTTGCTGATGATACAAAGATTGGTGGTGTAGTGGACAGTGAGGAAGGTTTTCAAAGCTTGCAGAGGGATTTGGACCAACTAGAAAAATGGGCTGAAGAATGGCAAATGGAATTTAACGCAGACAAGTGTGAGATATTGCACTTTGGAAGGACAAACCAAAGTAGAACGTACAGGGTAAATGGTAGGACTCTGAAGAGTGCAGTTGAACAGAGGGATCTGGGAATACAGCTACAGAATTCCCTAAAAGTGACGTCACAGGTGGATAGGGTCGTAAAGAGTGCCTTTGATACATTGGCCTTTATAAATCGGAGTATCGAGTATAAAAGTTGGAGTGTTATGGTAAGGTAATATAAGGCATTGGTGAGGCCGAATTTGGAGTATTGTGTACAGTTTTGGTCACCTAGTTACAGGAAGGATGTAAATAAGGTTGAAAGAGTGCAGAGAAGGTTCACAAGGATGTTGCTGGGACTTGAGAAGCTGAGTTACAGAGAGAGATTGAATAGGTTGGGACTTTATTCCCTGGAGCGTAGAAGAATGAGGGGAGATTTGATAGAGGTGTATAAAATTTTGATGGGTATAGATAGAGTGAATGCAAGCAGGCTTTTTCCGCTGAGGCTCGGGGAGAAAAAAACCAGAGGGCATGGGTTAAGGGTGAAAGGAGAAAAGTTTAAAGGGAATATTAGGGGGGTCTTCTTCACGCAGAGAGTGGTGGGAGTGTGGAATGAGCTGCCGGATAAAGTGGTAAATGCGGGGTCACTTTTAACATTTAAGAAAAACTTGGACGGGTTCATGGATGAGAGGGGTGTGGAGGGATATGGTCCAAGTGCAGGTCAGTGGGACTAGGCAAAAAATGGTTCAGCACAGACAAGAAGGGCCAAAAGGCCTGTTTCTGAGCTGTAATTTTCAATGGTTCTAAGATTGCACAATGTTCAGTACCATTCACTACTCACTTACTCTCCCTTTCTTTGAAGACTTAAATGCACCCTTGTCTCCAACAGCACAATTTGCCTGTGAGGTCAATTCCTCATTCTATCATTGTGCTGCACTCAGGACATTTAATATCTAAACTGTTAACAAATATAAAATTTCACATATGTGGACATTACAGCAAAATAAAGTGCTTTGTTCTGAAAGAAGTATTCATTGACCCTGTCAGTAACCACACCACCTGTTCTGCAACTGCCAATACTAAATGCTGATAATACATTTAAAATCTTGTAATCTGCAATTTAAACACTACCACTCCTAGTTTCAAAAGTGCACTGTGCCTACTTAATTCATATTTCATCAGAGAAGTAGTAAAAAAACGCCTCAATAGAACAGGACAGTGATTCCATCAAGCAATTGAGCCAACAGCACAAATTTATTTTAACATTTAAACACTCCTTTACAATTGTGTTGTTATAATTGGGAGGAACACAATCATAGCAAAAACGTGGATCCACAAAAATATAAAGATGTACACTATATGATTACTGTTCTATATTGTGTTTGTTTAAAACATTGGACTTTCAGGTAAAACATCTTATGGCCAGCTGTACAAAGTGTTGTATTCTTACCAGGACTATTGCACCACAGTAGAAGAAAATCTGAATTAAAACATTCATTGCACATTAAACACAATAAACTATAGCAACCAACAAGCCTACATAAATTATGGCTACATCTCAGGAGTACGACGTTGGGTGTGCATGTTTTGGATATCTTGAGGATGGAAAAAAAATGTAAAAGTTAATTATTTTCTTCTTGGGTAAATAGAATATTGCAGCAGATGACAATCTTACACATATGGCAGGAGAAATAATACATTAATCGCTGTTGCCAAAGACTTTTTGTGCATGGGCATTTCAGGCTGGCAACATTTATTGTCTAATTGCCCTTACAAAGGCGATGAGTCACCTTCTTGAACTGTTGCAATCTGATGGTGAAGTTACTTTGAAGTCGCCACAGTCCCAGATGATTATAGGCTTTGACCGGTGGTGACTTAACCTGAGGGTCACCAAACCTCAGGAGAGGGGCAAAGTTGCGAATAACCTGGTACGGGAATTGAACCTGGCGTCACTCTGCAACACTGACCAGTATCCAACTGAGCTAAATACCTGGGTTACCTTTTCCAGTTTAATTTATAGTATTTCACAATAACTTTTTCTATACCCTCCCTCCATAAAACAGTAAGAAGTCTCACAACACCAGGTTAAAGTCCAACAGGTTTGGACATGTTGGACTTTAACCTGGTGTTGTGAGACTTCTTACTGTGCTTACCCCCGTCCAACGCCGGCATCTCCACATCATGGCTACCATCGACACTGCAAACTGCCAGCTCCAAGTGGAGAGGATCTCCAAGAAGATCGCGCATATCGACACAGACATCAAGTTTCTACAAAGATTCCAACCATTATCTTGTAAATTGAGTTTGTGTCTATATATGCCCTGAACACAGCCCTTCATTCACCTGAAGAAGGGGCGAGACTCCGAAAGTTTGTGCTGCCAAATAAACCTGTTGGACTTTAACCTGGTGTTGTGAGACTTCTTACTGTCTCTACCCCAGTCCAACGCTGGCATCTCCACAACATGGCTTCCATAAAACATCCATATGACTGTTTCTTAAGCCATTTGTTTCCTTCTCCAATGCTTGAATGTGTCCAGATTTGGCCTCCATAAAACAAGAGACATTACAGCTTTGGGATTGTGGTAATAAGAGTCAGGAAGCTCATCCCTAGTATCAGTCGTCTAAGTTACAATGACAAACTGGAGAAAGTTGGGGGCTTTACAAAATCATTTGCCCACATAGAAACCAATGGCTTAGAAACCAGTAGTATGTCTATGTCTCAGTTGAAATTATGGGACAAAACTCAGGTACACAAGCAACTCACTGTGCGGTTTGTCAAGAAGGAAACTAAATGCATCCAGCAGCTTCACAGTAAGAGATATGAACAGATTATCAATGATGAGTGTAAAATGGTGTACATGCTGCAGTTTTTAAGTGCTCATTTTCAAGAAGAGAGCAGTGATGCATACACTAAAAATAGCAAGCCTAATCTTCAAATGTAACTCTTGCACACAGATTAATTTTACAATTTCATGGCTCCAAGTATGTTGCAAAGAGCAAAAGTAGGCAAATATTATGAATAAACAAAATCAAAAACCGCTTGACTGAACAATTAAAATGATTAATTCCAGTCAAGTAAATTTTATACTACAGTTCCTTTGAGAAATCCTGATAGTTAATTAAGGCTCTTCACGTATAATTTCACAGTAAGTTTGACATTTCCAGGTGCCGTACCACTCTTGCTGTATCTGGCTGGGAACATTTGAATAAGGATAACAATTCGGCGGTGGAGGAAACACAAGACTTTGCATAGACCCAGAGATCCTTGGTATTGGTGAGGTAGTATCATTGACTTACAACATTCGAACATAAAGATATCGGGAGAGCTAGCTCTTTATACATGTTAATAATTAAGCAGACTACACAGTGGACTGTGTTTGTTCTCCTTCCTGGATCACATCCGGAGTATGAAATCATCACTATAGCATCCATATGTTTAATGCATCATTTAACAGTGAGAGCTGAGAAGACATGGTTAAATAAAAGAAAATACAACATGCTCTCTACACAATAGTACCCCAATTCCGAAAACAAAATACTGCAACTTCTGACGCATTTTGTTAGGTCCCTACTGAAAGCACTATAATGGTCATCTTTTTCACTGAGGTACAAAGGTTATAAAACCATTCTGCAAAAATGATTAACATGTTAGTTAGAAGCTTCATTCTTTCTCTCTGATATCTTGCTTCAGAGCAAGTGTCCTAAGTGGTAATGCTCCATTTGGTGTCTGAAAGGGCTGAACTCAACCAGATTCACTTTTGAATCTAACACGCTGCTGCCTCTGGAAACAATCTAATTTAGTCTTGTGACAAGTGGTTACACCTCCCCTCTCAGCTTCTGCTACATCATAGTCAGCTCGAAAACATGTCTTGTGCTTTTTTTTCCCTCTCTCTGCTTGCCTTTATTGTTATGTTAGGGCCAGCTGAAGGAAAGTGGCAGCACGGTGGCACAATGGTTAGCACTGCTGCCTCATAGCATCAGGGACCCAGGTTCGATTCCCGGCTTGGGTCAGTCTGTGTGGAGTCTGCACGTTCTCCCCGTGTCTGCGTGGATTTCCTCTGGGTGCTCCGGTTTCCTCCCACAGTCCGAAAGACGTGTTGGTTAGATGCATTGGCCATGTCCCTCAGTGTACCTGAACAGGCAGCAGAGTGTGGCGACTAGGGAAATTTCACAGTAACTTCATTGCAGTGTTAATGTAAGCCGACTTGTGACTAATAAATAAACTGTTAAAATCACAGTACAAGACAACACTATTCAGGACGTTAGTCCACCTGCTTATTCATTGATTGGTGATTTCTCAAACTCTCTATTGAGACTCTTCACATTTGATCAATTGTATCGTCAGTAACCTGATACAAAGGTTTCACCAGAACGAACTCACAGCATGTTATCTTTCAATTCTGTATTCTACAGATTTCTGGACTCAACATTTTGCTGGTTCAATTTTTCTCATTTCTTTCTTTATTCTTTCACTTTGCATTTGGATTGCTGTTATCCAGCCATTCACACCTCATCTGGACACATCATTAGAGAAAATGCTGGAAAATCTCAGCAGGTCTGACAGCATCTGTGAGGAGAGAAAAGAGCTGACGTTTCGAGTCCAGACGACCCTTTGTCAAAGACATTTCTTATTCATTATTAAGTACAGCATGTAGTGCACTCTTCTCCTCAAAGCTTTGACAAAGGGTCATCTGGACTCGAAATGTCCTTACAGATGCTGCCAGACCTGCTGAGATTTTCCAGCATTTTCTCTTTTGGATTCAGATTCCAGCATCTGCAGTAATTTGCTTTTATGGACACAATATTAGTTTCTTTATCCATGCCCACAAAACCTTTTGTCATTTAATCTCTTCTGCCCTCTACTCTATCACGGACCTTCCCTTTTGGTCTTCCCTCTTGTTTAAAGTCATCCTCAACCTGAAATCTTAACTGTTTCTCTCCACAGAGGCTGCTAAGAATTTCCAACATTTTCTATTTTTATTTTAGACAAACCCAACATCCTTTTCACATTTTGAATACGGCCTAAGTTCCATTTCAAAAGCAAACCTGCCATAAATTCTGATTAAGAACCATTCTACCTGAGGTGAAGCCAGCATTACTTCACTGAATTAACTGAGATGCTGCTACATTTTTAAAATCTGACTTTGTATCATGTGTATGATTGCCAACTGTTTTGATGAACCAGTATTTTATTTTTAAGCATGATTACACAACCCAATTCGCAGAAAAATTGCTTAAAAACAAAATTTGTAACCTTCAAAGCAATGACCATATAAATAGATTTAAAATATTAGGAGTAAAAGCAGATCAAATTTCTGTTTGAAAAAACCACCACCACCCCTCTGTAACCACAAAAATATATATACAATCAAACTAATCAGAACTAATGCACTTTCAAGGCAACTTGACAGCCTCACTAAATCCAACTGCACCCTTGTATTATTCATACATGCTGCATTTCTTATTCATTATTAAGTACAGCTTGCAGTGCAATCTTCTGCTGAAAGTTTCTCTCAACAGGAAACAACCAAAGAGATGGTGACTGTTGCTCTACACTGCTGATGACTAACACTACATGGGGAGCGAGTGGATTCTCTCAATTAATTAATATTTTAGCCAAAGGCCCATTTGCATTGTGGACAGGTAACATAATGCTCACTCATGAATATTTATTCAAAGTCTATCTTGTGAGGGCTCCCGAGCGGCGCCCACCTGATGCCTTCCCACTTTCGCAATCAATCACACTCTACGTGGTGGAATCAGAGTACAAACAAAAGGGTAATGTGAGCTTGGGATATACATGTGAAGGGATTAATTTCAATCCTTGCATAATATGACAGCAGGCCACATGACTACATTCACATCATTATTAACAAAACAGCCATACCTTAGCAATGTAACACAGACCCAGTGGAGTGACTATGGCGAGATCATTCCTTCCACTGTCATATAATGAGGTAGATGGTCATTTATTACTGAAGGTGTCTTAAGTTTCTAGTGGATACCTCTACAAGATTATGCCAATTGTGTTTTAATATAGTTGCACACAGTGGAAACAGGATGCTGTATGAACAGCAAATACTTGATACTACTAGGAGTCAAAACTGCAATACGTGAGTTACTGAGACACTAGTATAGTTAACCAGATCGGCATCCAGAAGGGTAGACAGGAACTTGCTACTCATGGGGCTGGTGGTGGCAGAGACGGTTCATGATTTGAAAAGGAAACTGCGTAAGCGCTTTAAGGAAAAAGACTTGCAGGGTTAGGGTGATAGAGTGGGTGAATGGGACTGATTGAATCCATGCTGGCTCTCCATGGAGCAATGGGCCAAAAGGTCTCATTCTGTGCTGTAACTGACTCCATCACATTGTTAATGATACTCTAGCCATTTTACTACGCGGTTCAGAAGAGCAACAAAGACATCTCTCTCTTTCCTTTCCCCCCTGTCCTTTGGTCCAGAAGCACCAACCTTCTCTTTGATATGTCCTTAAGACAAACTGCACAGGGAAACATTACTGGTGGAGTGCTACCTAGCCAGGTCACTCAAAAGGAGACACAATTAAAATTGCAGTCAAAGCCACAAAAGCTACAGATAGCTTCAATTCAAAGTTTCATAAACTGAACCCTGCTAATGGCACTGCAGCATCAACACTTTCTTGATTTAATAAATTCTACAGTTAATAAACAAGTTCATGAATGTTATCACAAATTATTTAAAAGATTGAACTTTAATCTACACTTAGACATCTGGAGCCAGTACATGTTGTCCATGTGTAGACTGGCAGTAGGGTAAACAAAAGAGCTTCCATGCTGCCATGGGATAAAGAAAGTTTATAAAAAGCACAAATTACAACAGGGACTGTTTGATTTGGTTGAATTGTTTGCAATTCATAAAGCAAGTTTAACTCACCTGGGAAATATTGTGTATTAACAGCACATGATGTGTTACCTAAACTGTCTGTCATCACAACAGACTGCACCAAAAAAACAGGCCATTTGGTTCAGTATGTCCATACCGATGTTTGTGCTCCACAAGAGTTTCCTCCCATCCCTTCTTCATCTAACCCTGTCACAGCATTACCATTTATTCCTTTCTCCATCATGAGTATCTAACCCACAACCCCCCCTTAATGCATCCACACTATTTGCCTCAACACTCCCTATTATGGACAATAGGCACCATAGACATACAACTCACTGCATCTGAAGGAGCTTTTGTGTCCTTGCAAACCAAATGACAAATGACACAAGTACCCACCCCATTCTAACGCGGGGGGGGGGGGGGGGGGGGAGAAGAGGAGGAGGGGGGGAGAAGAGGAGGAGGGGGGGAGAAGAGGAGGAGGGGGGGAGAAGAGGAGGAGGGGGGGAGAAGAGGAGGAGGGGGGGAGAAGAGGAGGAGGGGGGGACATTTCTTTGGGCTTTACAGGCACTGATGGATCTGATATTCACTTCCAGTAACCTACCACTTGTGACATGCCAGCTGCAGGTTTCTTTGTCTATGAAGGCCACTGCTGCAATCAAAATGCATTAAAATTTCCCAGTAAAATCTGATCTGAGAGGGGTTTATTTTCCATCAAAATGGAGACATTGGAGCAAAGTGCAAACACACAAGGGAATGACCTGAGCTGAGGGAAGCATTCCTGACACTATTGTGTTGTTGTATTTTAATCCCTTACAAAGCCAGGAGAGGGTAAATTAAGGTTTAAAACCCATTTTGTGACTCCTGTCCCACCCCCCAGGGACATCACAACTGGGCACTGATTGTGATTGACGTTAGTGCAGGCCAATCAGCAGCCGCCCCGCTGACCGGACGTCGCGCTTCACCAATCGGCGCGGCAGAGGGGCGGGACTTCCGGCTCGGGCTGAGGGACTCAGGCGCCGGGTTTCCCCAGCAACACAAACGGCAGCGGGGCTGGAAAAAAAACGGTCACAAATCAAATCAACCGGAGCGCCCATCCCGCACCCAAACCCTCAGAGAAACTGATCGTCCCTCAAATCCATGTGGCACCGGCTGGTGGCTCTTACCGGGTATCCCCGTCTGGTGCGACATTGTTGAGACGCTGCTTTACAGAGAGAGAGACGCTGAGAGTAACGGCGCCCGCCCACAGGAGGGCGGGGCTACAGCCCAGGGGCGGAGACTAATTGCGGGAGGGCGGAGCCGCGGCTGAAGGCGGGGCTGAGCGTGTGAGGGCGGGGCTGAGGCTCAGTGTGGGAGCAGTGATAGGGGCGGAGCTGCGCCTGGGGGCGGGGCTGAGGGTCAGTGCGGGGGCGGAGATAGGGGCGGAACTGCGTCTGGGGGCGGGGCTGAGGCTCAGTGCGGGGGCGGTGATAGGGGCGGAGCTGCATTTGGGGGCGGGGCAGAGGTTCTGGGGGCGTGGCCAGCCCGCCCACGTTGCCGGCGCTCCACGTAGTCACACTGCAGCGCCCTCCGGCGTCGAGATACCCATACCGCAGCCCTTCAGAGGCAAACAGCGACATCTCCCGGTCACATAGAGGCACTGCTCCCATCACCCACACACATCGCCACCCAGTATCCACACGCACATCACCTCAGCGAAGGTTGTATGAGCTACTTCAAAGAGCGTGGTGAGCTTGCCTGTGAGGTGCTTTCCCTTCCTTGCACCCCTTATAACATGTCTTTAGGAGTGTGGGAGGAAACCGGAGCACCCGAGGAAACCCACGCAGACACGGGGAGAACATGCAAACTCCACACAGACAGTGGCCCAGGAATCGAACCCGGGTCCCTGGCGCTGTGAGGCAGCACTGCTAACCATTGACCATTTCGGGTGGCATGGTAGCACAGTGGTTAGCACTGCTGCTTCACAGCTCCAAGGACCCGGGTTCGATTCCAGGTTTGGGTCACTGTCTGTGTGGAGTTTGCACATTCTCCTCGTGTCTGCGTGGGTTTCCTCCGGGTGCTCCGGTTTCCTCCCACAGTCCAAAGATGTGCAGGTTAGGTTGATTGGCCATACTAAAAATTGCCCCTTAGAGTCCTGAGATGCGTAGGTTAGAGGGATTAGCGGGTGGATATGGGGGTGGGGCCTGGGTGGGATTGTGGTCAGTGCAGACTTGATGGGCCAAATGGCCTCTTTCTGCACTGTAGGGTTTCTATGATTCTATGATTCATTTTAAATTCTCCCACAGTGTACCTGAACAGGCACTGGAGTATGGCAACTAGGAGATTTTCACAGTAACTTCATTGCAGTGTTGATATAAGCCTACATTGATACTAATAAATAAACTTAAAAATTTAAAAATTTTGTATCATTGGTAAGATCGTTTTGGTACTATGACAGGGACAGAACGCTGGTTGGAGGGATCCAAACATCAAGTTCTGGAAGAATTAGACAGGGATTTGGGAGCCAACAATGAATTCTAGGATCTTGGAGAGGAAAGGGGGGCTGAAGTTTGCAAGAATGTGACACTCCTTTGAGGAGTGGGTTGATGCTGGCGGATTGAGTGGCGAGGGAATGCACACCTGAAGAGAGAGAAACTAGGTAACCCCTGGGCCAAGATTTCATCCTGCACCTGGAAACACCCTCTTCCCACCATGTCTTCATGTCTCCTTCCATATTGAATCCCATCCCTCCACACAGGTGCATCACGGTAGCACAGTGGTTAGCACTGCTGCTTCACAGCGCTAGGGACCTGGGTTCGATTCCCGGCTTGGGTCACTGTGTGGAGTCTGCACGTTCTCCCCGTGTCTGCGTGGGTTTCCTCCGGGTGCTCCGGTTTCCTCCCATGTTCTGAAAGACGTGCTGGTTAGGTGTATTGACCCAGGCACCAGAGTGTGGCGACTAGGGGAATTTCACAGTAACTTCATTGCAGTGTTAATGTAAGCCTTATTTGTGACTAATAAATAAACTTTTACTTTACTTTATAAGCACAAAGACTGCAGATAGCTCAAGCTTCATCCAGTGATCAGAAAGTAGCACAAGTTGTATGTGGCGGCTCGTACACCCCGTACTCCAGTGTCAGTATTTCTTAACACAAGCTGTCAGCAAACATAGACTTACAAAATATAAGAATAAAAACATCACTCTACAATGGCCCAGCAAGACATGCAATTGCATTAGAGATGGGCAACAATTGCTAGCCTTGTCAGTGATCCTCACATCCCATGATTTGATTTGATTTGATTTATTGTCACATGTATTAACATACAGTGAAAAGTATGGTTTCTTGTGTGCTATACAGACAAAACATACCGTTCATAGAGAAGGAAACGAGAGAGTGCAGAATGTAGTGTTACAGTCATAGCTAGGGTGTAGAGAAAGATCAACTTAATGCAAGGTCAAACATCTGATGGCAGCAGGGAAGAAGCTCTTCTTGAGTCGGTTGGTACATGACCTCAGACCTTTGTATCTTTTTCCCAACGAAAAAAGGGGGAAGAGAATATGTCCGGGGGGTGCATGGGGTCCTTAATTATGCTGGCTGCTTTGCCGAGGCAACGGGAAGTATAGACAGAGTCAATGGATGGGAGGCTGGTTTGTGTGATGGATTGAGCTACATTCACGACCTGGACAGAGCAGGAGCCCATACCAAGCTGTGATACAACCGGAAAGAATGCTTTCTATGGTGCATCTGTAAAGGTTGGTGAGAGTCGTAGCTGACATGCTTCTGAGAAAGTAGAGGCGTTGGTGGGCTTAACTATAATGTCGGCATGGGGGGACCAGGACAGGTTGTTGGTGATCTGGACTAATAAAACCTTGAAGCTTTCCTCCATTTCTACTTTGTCCCCGTTGATGTAGACAGGGGCATGTTCTCTACTACACTTCCTGAAGTTGATGACAATCTCCTTCGTTTTGTTGACATTGAGGAGAGATTATTTTTGCTGCACCCGTTCACCAGATTCTCTATCTCATTCCTGTACTCTGTCTTGTCATTGTTTGAGATCTGACCCACTACAGTGGTGTCGTCAGCAAACTTGAAAATCGAATTGGAGGGGAATTTGGCCGCACAGTCATCGGTGTATAAGGAGTATAGTAGGGGGCTGAGAACACAGCCTTGTGGGGCACCGGTGTTGCGGATGATCATGGAGGAGGTGTTGTTGCCTAGCCTTACTGATTGTGGTCTGTGAGTTAGGAAGTTCAAGATCCAGTCGCAGAGGGAGGAGCCGAAGCCCAGGCCACGGAGTTTGAAGATGAGTTTTGTAGGAATAATGGTGTTGAAGGCTGAGATGTGGTCAATAAATAGGAGTCTGACATAGGTGTCTTTGTTATCTCGGTATTCCAGGGTTGAGTGCAGAACCAGGGAGATGGCATCTGCTGTGGACTTGTTGCGGCGGTTTTTGATGAGGATTTTTCACTATTAGAATAAGCATGCCCATTGCTGGGTGAGCTGCGAACATGGATGTTTTCAATACAATACTTTGAGGGAGGGTGAGCTAAGGGAGACTGGTAAAGGGTGATGGTAAAATAATTTGGAATTTATATATGTGGGAGTAAGGGAGCACAGGAGAGGATGAGAAGACTGCCACACCAGCCCACAGCACTGCAAATGTGGTTGAAGATTTCACCAGTGGGAATTTCGATAGTGTTGAGCTCAATTCATAGAATCATAGAATCCCTACAGTGCAGAAAGAGGCCACTTGGCCCATCGAGCCTGCACCAACAACAATCCCACCCATGCCCTATCCCCGTAACCCCACGTATTTCCCCTAATGCTAAGGGGCAATCTAGCATGGGCAATCAACCTAACCCGCACATCTTTGGACTGTGGGAGGAAACTGGAGCATCCGGAGGAAACCCACGCAGACACGGGAAGAACGTGCAAACTCCACACAGACAATGACCCGTGGCCGGAATTGAACTCAGGTTTCTGGCGCTGAGAGGCAGCAGTGCTAACCACTGTGCCACCGTGCCTCTCCTGCTGGAATAGCGGATACTCAGTTTCAGCTCAGGTCAATTGGGCGAGGAGGTTGCAGCCACCTGTGGATGCACACTTTAGCAAGATTGATGCTTTCGGAAGAGAAAGGAAGCGGGCCGGCCCCTCTTTCATGCCAGTGATAATCCCCTGGAAAATTGACTTTCCAATAGGGCATTTTTGAATCCTCTATGCCCTTTTAAAAATAATTTGAGTGCTACTGGCATGGATATTCAACGTGTGACGGTGAGAGGACTTTTAAATAAACATTTCCACACATCTTTCTGCAGCTGGAGCCTCTGGTCAGAGGGAACTTGCCTGATACCCCCGAATATACAGATCCTTTAATACAGAGAATCCTTGGTGCAGAGAATATTTTAAAATTTTATTCATTCATGGGATGTGCGAATCACTGACAAGGCCAACAATTGTTGCCCATCCCTAATGTGACTGCATGTCTTGCGAGGCCATTGTACCACATTCCTTTGGACCTGGAGTCATGTGTAGGTTAGACTGGGTAAGGATGGCAGATTTCCTTCCCTGAAGGACATTAGTGAACAAGGTAGTTTCTTGATCACTATTACTGATTATTTTAGATTCCAGATTTTTATTCATTAATTGAATTTGGAATCCAAAGGGTGCCATGATGGGATTTGAACCCATCTCTTAAGAACATTAACCCAGGCCGCTGGATTACAGGCCCAGTTATTGAACCATTAGGCCACCATTCCCAGCTTTTAGCATGTTTAGATGTGAAGGCATTAGAGAGAGCGCAGCAAAGATTCACACAAATAATTCCAGGGATGAGGAACTTCATTACTGGAGATAGATTGGGGGTGTTTGGGACTGTTTGGAGGGTGTGAGGAGGATGCAGAGATTCTTCAGCGTGATTTGGACAGGCTGAGTGTGTGGGTGTCTGCATGGCAGTTGCAGAATAATGTGGATAAATGTGAGGTAGCAATAATTGGAAGACAGATTATTACTTGAACGGGTGTAAATTAAGAGAGATGGATACTCAACGAGACCTTGGAGTCCTTGTGCATCACTCGCTGAAAGTAAGTGCACAGGTACAGCAGGCGAGAAGATTTGAGTATAGGGATAGGAGATGTTTTGCTGCAATTGTATAGGGCATTGGTGAGGCCACATCTGGAATACTGTGCGCAGTTTTGGTGCCCTTATCTGAGGAAGAATGTCCTTGCTGTAGAGGGAGTACAGCGAAGGTTTACTAGGCTGATTCCTGGGATGGCAGGTCTGTCATATGAGGAGAGATTAAATCGGTTAGGATTATATTCACTGGAGTTTAGAAGAGTGAGAGGGGATCTCATAGAAACTTATAAAATTCTAACAGGGTTAGACAGGGTAGATTCAGAAAGAATGTTCCCGATGGTGGGGGAGTCTAGAACTAGGGGTCATAGTTTGAGGATAAGGGGTAAACCTTCTGGAACTGAGGTGAGGAGAAATTTCTTCACCCAGAGGGTGGTGAATGTGTGGAATTTACTGCCACAGAAAGCAGTTGAGGCCAAAACGTTGACTGATTTCAAGAAGAAATTAGATATAGTTCTTGGAGCTAAAGGGATCAAGGGATATGGGGGGAAGGGGGAATCAGGATATTGAATTAGATGATCAGCCGTGATCAAAATGAATGGTGGAGCAGACGCGAAGGGCTGAATGGCCTCCTCCTGCTTCTAGTTTCTATGTTTTCCTCGGAGAAGAGAAGGATGAGAGGAGTTTTGATCGAGGCATACCAGAGGGGTCTTGACAGAGTAGATTAGGAGAAGCAGTTTCCATTGGTGGAAGGATGGAGAACAACAAGGTGCAGATTTAAAATAATTTGCTACAGAAGCAGTGGCAACATGAGGAATAACCTTTTCACACGGCGAGTGTGTCAGGTCTGGAATGCACTGCCTGAGAGTGTGGTGGATGTAGGTTCAATCGAGGCCTTCGAGAGTCAAGTGCATTATTATCTGAAATGGAAGATCGTGCAGGGCTATGAGGAGAGGGCCGGGGTGTGACTCTAAGTGAATTGCTCCTTTGGAGAACCAGAAGGAAATGACCTCCTTTCTTTCTTTCTATGAATTTCTCTGCTGTAACTATTCTGTGATTAATTCTGAGCGCAGATTTGACATCAGATGATTCACTATGCTCATATATCCTGAACAGTTCATACAGATTTACCTGAAGAATACATTCCTGGTATTGTTAATATTGTCGACACTGTCACTTCTACTTTTAAGTTAATGGCACCTTTAGGCGATTGTGGAATTGCTGCAGTCTGTTCTACATAGCCAGCTGAAGGGAAAGTTTAACTGTGCAATGATTGACTCACCAAAACCTTTCAAAGAGTCTATTAAGAAGTAGAAAAGGGAGCCTCCATTCTGCTTTTGATGTCCCAAGCGCAGTTATCCACCAGCCATTCTGTCAATAGCTATTGCTCACTGACAGGGCCCATTGTGGCACTCAGTTGGAGGCGGGGTTCAGGAGAAATCGCCTCTTTGTTTGCCCCGTTCCCTGTTACATTGAGTGCTTTGTCCGGTCTTAATCGCAGAGCCGTGAGGGAGACATATGAAAGCGTTTGAGGTGATGGAAGAAAAGAGTCCTGAGATTGATCCATAATGGGGGAGGGATCGTAATAAAACAAATATAGAGAGAGATAGAGAGTCATGGGATTTTCAATCTTAAAAGCAGGTGATGGAGACATTACTTTGTACAAACCTGTGACAATAACAGACACTAGTCCACCTGGCCTCATGGTTCTCAAACATTTTTTTTCCATGGACCACTTAGACAGGGTGGCATGGACAAGTAGGGCCGAAGGGCCTGTTTCCATGCTGTAAACCTCTATGACTCTGACAGTAACAAAGACCCTGAGGGCCATCAATTGGCACCACCCCACCTGCTCTTGCAAAAAGACACATTGGAATTAATGAAAACTGGAAATATTTCACTGTCTTCTTGTTTCTAAATGTCATAAATGCAAATGCATTCATATTTAAATTAAATATCATCAGTAAATTATCAATTCAAAACAAAAATACAGATATTTTAATATTTTAAACACTAAAACTACAAGAGAACATGTTCTAATATGAACAATAAAATCATCGCAATGATCTTCTTCTAAGAAATCTCGCACATCTATATTAATCAAACAAAATCAGCAGTAACATAAATCTTGCTTATAAAATGACATAGTTGTTGCTGATGTTAATGATGACTAATGCTGCACAAGTGGGAGCCAGTTTTATTATTGGAGGTTGTGTCAGCGACAAGGATGAGGGTTCTGGCCTGTTCTCCAGCATGGCCTTGGCTGTGGCGAGCGTGCCAGTGACGTGCATTTAGTACCCCACAGGCCAGACTTTGAGAACCCACTGATCTATATTATATTAATCGAGCACAGGTAAATGGTGAGAGATTGTAGAATTGGGCGGCACGGTAGCACAGTGGGTTAGCACTGCTGCTTCACAGCTCCAGGGACCTGGGTTCGATTCCCAGCTTGGGTCACTGCCTGTGTGGAGTTTACACATTCTCCTCGTGTCTGCGTGGGTTTCCTCCGGTTTCCTCCCACAGTCCAAAGATGTGCGGGTTAGGTTGATTGGCCATGCTAAAACTGCCCCTGAGATGCGTAGGTTAGAGGGATTAGCGGGTAAGTATGTAGGGATATGGGGGTAGGGTCTGGGTGGGATAGTGGTCGGTGCAGACTCGATGGGCCAGATGGCCTCTTTCTGCACTGCAGGGTTTCTATGGTAGAACTCTGAGGTACAGAGGGATCATAATTTACAGAGGGATCTCCACATCAGAACTCTGAGGTACAGAGGGATCTGGGCGCCCTGCTGCAGGAACCACAAAAAGTGAGCGGAAGGCAAATGGAATGTTGTTGTCTATTGCAAGAGGAATGGAAATTAAAAGTAGGAATAATTTGCTACAATTGTACAGGATGTCGCCTTGCCCCCATATCCCTTGATCCCTTTAGCCCCAAGAACTATATCTAATCCCTTCTTGAAATCACGCCAAGTTTTGGCCTCAACTACTTTCTGTGATAGTGAATTCCACAGATTCGCCACTCTCTGGATGAAGAAAATTCTCCTCACCTCAGTCCTAAAAGATTTATCCCTTATCCTCAAGCTGTGACCCCTCGTCCTGGACTCCCCCCACCATCAGAAACATTTTTTCTGAATTAGTGATTATCCCTTTAGCAGCGACACAGCAGAGTCAGGCTCACATGGCCTGGGTAAGCGATTGGGACTCAGTGTGGGTAATTACCCCAGGGGGTGGGGTCCTCTCTGAGGCAGTGGACATGTAGGGAACTAGGTGCAGCAACGCTGGCTGCTGTTCAGTTCTTATTAACAAATCCTTTTGCGTTTGTAATGAAGTTTGTGTAAGTGCATCATTACACCCAGACAGCTGTGACGTCCTATCCAGTTTTGTAATGTTACAGATGTATCGTAGATATAAAACAAGGTAAGAAACTGAAAACCACAACTCCAGAACAAATTAGACCAAGATAGTCAGACAAAGTGACAGAGCTTCAAGCTGGCAAAAAGGTAAATTTTGAACATGTTATCAGACAAAGAGTAATGGATGCTTGGAACAGACGTCCTGGTAGGCCTGGTATCTTTTAAGAAGCAGCTGGATGCTGTAATCAGGTGGGTGGGGGGGGGGGGGGGGGGTGCGGTTTGCACAGTTGTTTTTTAGACTGATGAGCAAAGATGAGTTGAGTGACCTCTTTGCCTTTATTTATCTTGTGGAGATCTAACTGATTTACTGATACTTCTGTTTCCTGCCTGCTGACATAATGCGAAAGGAAGACAAGCATTAACATCTCATGTTGCTGCTTTAACTGTGCATTCGGAACTCTCATTCCAGCTTCAGGCATTTATATCGTGCTTCTCATCATTTTAACATGCTTCCCCTCTGTATCCACCCCCGCCCACTCCGTTCAATCTCTAACCCATTTGTTGCTGTAGACATGTCCCTCAATACCTTCATCTTGCAAAAATCTATCAGTTTTAGTATCTTTAACTGACCTGGCTTCAACATTTTTTGGTGGGGGAAATCATAGGATCCCCACAGTGCAGAAGGAGGGCATTTGGCCCATCACATCTGCACTGACCACAATCCCAATTCCCGTAACCCCACATATTTACCCTGCTAATCCCCCTGACACTAAGGGGCAATTTAGCATAGCCAACCAACCCCACCTGCACATTTATGGACTGTGGGAGGAAACTGGAGCACCCGGAGGAAACCCACGCAGACACGGGGAGAATGTGCAAACTCCACACAAACAGTGACCCGAGCCGGGAATTGAACCTGGGTCCCTGGCGCTGTGAGGCAGCAGTTTGATTTGATTTGATTTTATTGTCATATGTATTAACATACAGTGAAAGGTATTGTTTCTTGCGTGCTATACAGA
Organism: Mustelus asterias; assembly: GCF_964213995.1. Taxonomy (NCBI): domain Eukaryota; kingdom Metazoa; phylum Chordata; class Chondrichthyes; order Carcharhiniformes; family Triakidae; genus Mustelus; species Mustelus asterias. The sequence goes on along the minus strand of NC_135803.1, from coordinate 148,175,086 downwards.
AAAATCATACTGTTCATAGAGAAGGAAACGAGAGAGTGCAGAATGTAATGTTACAGTCATAGCTAGGGTGTAGAGAAAGATCAACTTAATGCAAGGTAAGTCCATTTAAAAGTCTGACAGCAGCAGGGAAGAAGCTGTTCTTAAGTCAGTTGGTACGTGACCTCAGACTTTTGTATCTTTTTCCTGAAGGAAGAAGGTGGTAACCACTGTGCCACCATGCTGCCATTAGTTAATTTATTAGTTACAAGTAAGGCTTACATTAACACTGCAATGAAGTTACTGTGAAATTCCCCTAGTCGCCACAGTCCAGCACCATGCACCTAGCCAGCACGTCTTTCAGATTGTGGGAGGAAACCAGAGCACCTGGAGGAAACCCACGCAGACACGCGGAGAACATGCAAACTCCACACAGACATTGACCCAAGCTGGGAATCGAACCTGGGTCCCTGGCGCTGTGAAGCAGCTGTGCTAACCACTGTGCTACCATGCCACCCCCCCTGTATAGATTAGGGAAATAATTGGGGTAAATATGTGGGGTTACGGGAATAGAATCTGGGTGAGATACTCTTGTCAGAGAGTCGGTGCAGACTTGATGGGCCAAATGGCCTTCTTCTGCACTGTAGGGATTCTATGGAAGGTTGTGGGATCCCACACAAGCAAGTGTCAGTACTTCTATGAAGGAATGGAGAAAATTTGGGGGGTGGGTGGCTGAGGGGGTTTAAAGTAAAAGTTTATTTATTAGTCACATGTAAGGCTTACATTAACACTGCAATGAAGTTACTGTGAAAAACCCCGAGTCACCACACTCTGGCGCCTGTTCGGGTCAATGCACCTAACCAAGAAAAGGGTTGAAGAAAAATTGAGAGCAAGAATGTGAAAATACCCCATGCAATGATTCCCCCACCCCAGAAGTGTTGTGATAATGCTCTTGTGGACATGTTTTCCAGCACCTCGTTACTTCCTAACCTGAAGAAAAAAGGGCGATAAGGCTTTGTGTATTCCTGACCCGAGGACAACATTACTCCTCGCAAAGCGAATACACACCCCTTAGCACGGTTGGTGGTTCTGAAACAACAGCCTATCAAGACAAATCAGATCAGATCACTGATCTCATTAAATCACAATTCCACCCCGCCCAGACAATGTGAATTTTAATCTGATTTTGATTATATTTCATGTCACTAGATAAACGCTTAGTCTGAAAAAACAAAGGTGTTGGATTACTCCTGTGTCGAGTTAAAAGGCTTAACAGCCCAAATCAACAATAAATATGACAAAGAAAGTAGTCCATCAATTAAAAATAACAGGGTGGTCTGATAATAAAGCAAGTCTTCAAGAAAAGAGAAATTAAATACGGGTCCCCTCTCCGAGACTGCACTCAAAGCAGTGATGGCAAAAAAAAAAGCTATGATGTGGAGATGCCGGCGTTGGACTGGGGTAAACACAGTAAGAAGTTTAACAACACCGGGTTAAAGTCCAACAGGTTTATTTGGTAGCAAAAGCCACAATGCTACCAAATAAACCTGTTGGACTTTAACCTGGTGTTGTTAAACTTCTTACTGAACTTGTAGCAAGACAGATTGGGCACCAGGGGGAAACCAAGCGACATTGGAAATGGGCATCTAGTCTGAATGCTCTTTGTAAAATTTGCTTGCAGGAGGAGAATTAGGTGCCACGCAGAGAGAGAGTTTGAAATAACTGGGAGTTCAATTGGATGCCAGTTTTACACTGGTTGCTGCAAGCGCCCCAGACGCAAAACAAATAGAAATGGGGATTTGAGGTGGTGGCAATTGCTGCTTCATTAGTGGGCGGATTCGGGGTGGTGGGGTTAAACAATTTGTGGTCCAACATTGCAAAAACTCAGCTTGTTTCCTCCCGCGGGTTTAAGCGGGGTGAAATTGCAGACTGGGTGAATTTCGGGGTAGCGACATTAAAGTCTCGACTGCCTGTTGCCCCCGGGGTCGAGTCCGCAAACTGGTTCGACTTTGTCTTTACGCCGACGGGGTTAAATTCTCTGTGTTCTTCCGTTAATGAGGAAATCATTCAACGGTACGAACTCGACTCTCTCAGACAAGTCCCCCGGGGGGGCTTCTTTCCTTTATTTTTATAAGCGTGTGATCTTGGAGCAGGGTGACGAAAAGCACCAACCCTCCTCATTCTCCACCCCCAAGGGGTACTGAGCTGATAATAAAGTATTAAGTGTCCCGGGGGCTCCCAGGGTTGTGGGATGTGAAAATGTGTCGAGAGGAGAGTTTCAAGTTGTAACATTTCCACCTCAGCACGTGTCTCGGCCTGCGACCACGCGACTTAAGGCAGTCTGAGTTGGCAAGATCTAGGGGAAGTGTCCCAGCGAATTAAAACAGAAAATGCTGGGTGGATGGGGAGGACTCAGCAGATCTGGCAGCATAGCGAAACAGAATTAACGTCAACAAAAGGGGAGGCCATGGCCTAGCAGAATTTTTCACTGGACTACTAATCCAGCTGGGACCCGGGACCCGGGTTCAAAGGGGTGGCACGGTGGTTAGCACCGGTGCCTCACAGCGCCAGGGACCCGGGTTTGATTCTCGGCTCGGGTGACTGTCTGTGTGGAGTTTACACATTCTCCCCGTGTCTGCGTGGGTTTCCTCCGGGTGCTCCGGTTTCCTCCCACAGTCCAAAGATGTGCGCACTAGGTCGATTGGCCATGCTAAATTGACCCTAGTGTAAAGTGGATAAGCAGGGTAAGTGTGTGGGGTTAGGGGGACAGGGCCTGGGTGGGATTGTGACTGGTGCAGAGTCGATGGGCCGAATGGCCTCCTTCTGCACTGTAGCGATTCTATGATGAGTCCTGTCATGGTAGATGGTGGAATTTGAATTCATAGAACATAGAATTCATAGAACATAGAACAGTACAGCGCAGAACAGGCCCTTCGGCCCACGATGTTGTGCCGAGCTTTATCTGAAACCAAGATCAAGCTATCCCAATCCCTATCATCCTGGTGTGCTCCATGTGCCTATCCAATAACCGCTTCAGTAACAATTATCTGGAATTAAGAATCTACTGATGTGTCGATTGTCAGAAAAACCCATCTGGTTCACTAATGTCCTTTAGGGAAGGAAATCTGCCGTCCTTATCTGGTCTGGCTGACATGTGACTCCAGAACCACAGCAATGTGGTTGACTCTCAACTGCCCTTCAAGGGCAACTAGGAATGGGCAATAAATGCTGGCCAGCCAGAGGAAATTGTTCGGCGCAACTTGTGGGCTGAAGGGCCTATTTGTGCTGTAGCTTTTCTATGTTCTACGACCATGTCCCATGAATGAATGAAAAAACAGAAAATGCTGGAAAATCTTAGCAGGTCTGGCAGCATCTGTGGAGAGAGATTAGAGCCAACGTTTTGAATCTTCCAGCATTTTCTGTTTTTGTTTCAGATTCCAGCATCTGTAGTATTTTGCTTTTATTTAACAGGTTAACGTTTCCATTATGTCTCCTCACCATATCTTTAACTGCAACACTATATTCTGCACCTTATCCTTTCCTTCTCCCCAATGTACTCTATGAATGGTATGTTTTGTCTGTATAGCGTGCAAAAATAATACTTTTCACTGTATCCCAACACACGTGACAATAATAAATCAATTCAATTCAGTTCAAACTCTGTTTCTCTCTCCACAGATGCTACCAGACCTGCTGAGATTTTCCAGCATTTTATGTTTGTGTTTCAGATTTCAGCATCCACAGTATTTTGCTTTTATTTAACAGAGTTAACATTTCCCTAAACGTCTCTCTCTCTCCATGGATGCTGCTAGACCTGCTGAAACCCCCACCCCTGTATTTTCTGTTTTAATTTCAGATTTCCAGCATCCCTGGTACTTTGCTTTTGTTCCAGCAAATTGAATCTGACTCAGCTCTGCTGAAACCCGCCTGGGGAACACAATCATCGGCTGTCTAACGGAATTAGCATAAATGGTGGAGAATCCAAGTTAACATTTTGAGGGGAAATCCCTGAACTGAGATTATTTCCACCGCAGAACAGCAACGGGAACAGCTTGTTTTCTGATCACGTGCATTTTCCAAAATAACAGCGCCACAGGGTGTAATTACCATGTGACAAGTTTACATAGGCAGTTTCCATGCTAAATATTGACATAGGAATTTATCATGCAAACATGAAAACAAGGACAGAATCTGCGACTGAATTATATCTGGGTGCCCTGGTAGAATGCATATACTTCATAGAATCCCTACAGTGCAGAAGGAGGCCATTCAGCCCATCAAGTCTGCACTGACTCTCTGACAGCATCCCACCCTATCCTTGTAACCCCGCTAATTCCCCTAACCTACACATCTTGTGTCACCAAGGGGTAATTTAGCATGGCCAATCCACCTAACCTTCATATCTTTGGACTGAGGGAGGAAACGAGCACCCGGAGGAAACCCGCACAGTCACAGGGAGAACGGGCAAACTCCACACAGACAGTCACCCAAGGCTGGAAATGAACCTGAGTCCCTGGCGCTGTGAGGCAGCAGTGCTAACCACTGCGTCACCATGCCGTCCTTCATCTAATCCTATTTCACATTTGGCCTGGCTTTAGGGCAGATGGATCAGTGTATTTTATGAAATGTCTTTGCACAGACATTGATATGGACATATATAAAATATCTTGAGTTCTGAAGAAATCAAATGGGATTTGTAATGTTAACTTTGTTTCTCTGCCCACTGATGCTGTCAGCCTGCTGAATGTTTCCAGCCCTTTCACAGAATCCCTACAGTACAGATGGAGGCCATTTGGCCCATTGAGTCTGCACCGACAACAATCCCTTTCTCCAACCCTATCCCTGTCTTTACCCTCCTAATCCCTCTGACACTAAGGGGCAGTCCAAAGATGTGCGGGTTAGGTTGATTGGCCAGGTTAAAAATTGCCCCTTAGAGTCCTGGGATGTGTAGGTTAGAGGGATTAGCGGGTAAATATGTGGGGGTAGGGCCTGGGTGGGATTGTGGTCGGTGCAGACTCGATGGGCCGAATGGCCTCCTTCTGCACTGTAGGGTTTTTATGATTTCTATGATTTCTATAACTGAGCATGGCCAATCCACCTAACCTGCACAGGGTAACTGTCTGTGTGGAGTTTGCACGTTCTCCCCGTGTCTGCGTGGGTTTCCTCCGGGTGCTCTGGTTTCCTCCCACAGTCCAAAGATGTGCGGTTTAGGTGGCTTGGCCATGCTAAGTTGCCCCTTAGTGTCAGGGGGACTAGCTAGGGTCAATACGAGTGGTTATCGGGATAGGGCCTGGGTGGGATTGTGGTCAGTGCAGACTCGATGGACCGAATGGCCTATTTCTGCACTGTAGGATTCTATGTAGATCACTGTAATCTTTGGACTGTGGGAGGAAGCCGGAGTACCCGGGGGAAACCCACACAGACACGGGGAGAAAGTACAAACTCCACACAGACAGTCACCCAAGGCTGGAATTGAACCCGGGTCCCTGGCGCTGTGAAACAGCAGTGCTAACCACTGTGCCACCGTGCTGCCCTGAAACTGTTTTTATTTCAGATTTCCAGCTGCTGCAGTACATTACTTTTTACTGCATTAAATAAAATATCTTTCCTGTGGCTGCATGCCTGGAAATGCCACAATAAATTCTCCAGACACTTTTCTGTTAACGCCTATTTCTCTGCTTCTCTTTCCTTCAAGAACCATCTCCTTGACCAAATATTTGGCTACCTTCCCTAAGATGCAGTATCCATTATGCAGTCTGGTGTCAAATTTTGTTTGGTGACACTCCTGTGAATTGCATTGAGAGATTTAACTCCATTAAAGGTGCTATATAATTAGTTGTTGCTAATTCCCTCATACTATTTTTTCACATTGTATGTGTCTGTCACCATTAGACTCACCTATTCATTTCACTTGTCTGTGACTGCATACTCTACACTTGCTACCAAAGGTATGTGACATTTTTTCAATCATTATCTCTGAGATCTCCCAGCTCTGAATCCGAGATATTGTCACCCACTTAGTCCCCAACCATGGCCAGAACTAGCAGGAGGAGCAGAGCACACCATTAGCCTCTGCCACAATTAGAATCCAAACCCTAACCTCAGACCCAAGTCCTGAAGACCCCAGCTGCAGTTCCAAAAGTTGTGACCTGGCTGATAGTGAAAACCAGCTTCCATAGAATCCATAGAACCCCTACAGTGCAAAAGGAGGCCATTCAGCCCATCGAGTCTGCAGTTACCCAGGCCCCTTCCCTCCTCTGTTCTAACCCCGTAACCCCACACATTTACCATTTACATATCCACCTAACTTAGGACTGCGGCAGGAAACCGGAGCACCCGGAGGAAACCCACGCAGGCACGGGGAGAACGTGCAAACTCCACACAGAGAATAACCCGAGGCTGGAATTGAACCCGGGTCTCTGGCGCTGTGGGGCAGCAGTGCGAACCACTGTGCCACTGTGCCATGAGTTCCTGGTCAAATTGCTTTGGTTAGTATATCTGCTCCTGCATCATGAGATCACCAAAATCCTGCCTAAGACAGTCCAAGTGTTCAGATTTATGTACAGTGCAAATGCCTGGCTAGTCCTCACACCAAGTAAAAACTGTGCATCCTCAATGATAACTCCACTGAGCACATCTCACTAAGATACAAATTAAACCTCAGCTTCCTGCATTGAGGACACACTAGCCTTCAAGTTTGTAATGGGCTACAGATAACCGGCATTAAAGTTACCATTCTTTCCTGCAGCCTCCCCTCGATTAACATCAGCCTTGGAGATTAAATTGAATAAAATGTATTAAAATTATCATTTTAAATTACAATGGTATTCTGTATTCAATTGAATGGATTGCTTTGATTGGTGGGCCATGCCATTGGAATGTCAGCACATATGGGGAGTGCTGGTGTCGCGGTATTGCCACTAGTAATCTAGGATTATGCTCTGGGGACCCTTGGTCAAATCCCACCATGGCTGATGATGAAAATTGAATTCAATATGAATCTGGAATTAAAATCTAATGATGGCCATGAAAACATTATTGATTGTTATAAAAATCCATCTGCTTCGCTACTGCCTCTTGAGGGAAGGAAATCTGCCAACCTGACCTGGTTTGGCCTACATGTCACTCCAAACTCACAGCAATGTGGTTGACTCTTAACTGCCCTCTGAAATGGCTTAGTGAGCCACTCGGTTCAAGGGCAACTAGGGATGGGCAACAATGCTGACTTTGTTAGGGATGCCCACGTCTCTTGAAATTAAAAAAAAATACAGATAATGAAGAAAGTCTTGCATTTATAAAATGCCTTTCATGATCTCAGGGGCCCCAAGTGCTTTACAGCCAATGATGCACTTTTGAAGTGTGGTCTCTTCACTTCAGAGTGAGTGTTGTAATGGAGGAAATGTGGCAGCTAATTTATGCACAGCAAGCTCTCACAAACAGCAATGTGATAATGATTGGATAATTTCTTTTGTGACGTTGATCAAGGAATAGATTTTTTTTACTCCATCATAGAATCATAGAATCCTACAGTGCAGAAGGAGGCCATTCGGCCCATCGAGTCTGCACCGACAATAATCCCAGCCAGGCCCTATCCCCGTAACCCCACATATTTTCTCCGCTAATCCCTCTAACCTACACATCCTGGGACACTAAGAGGCAATTTAGCATGGCCAATCAACCTAACCCGCACATCTTTGAACTGTGGGAGGAAACCGGAGCACCCGGAGGAAACCCACGCAGACACGGGGAGAATGTGGAAACTTCACACAGACAGTGACCCAAGCCGGGAATCGAACCTGGGTCCCTGGCACTGTGAGGCAACAATGCTAACCACTGTGCCACCGTGCCACCCCAATCTTAAAGTTACAGAGCCAATGCTTAGAGTGGACTAGGCAAACTCAAATCCATTCTTTGCTTACTCCAAAAACCAAATTCAAATTCAAATTGAATCCAATTCATGGTCTCCACAAGAGAGACAAACAAGATCCAAGCTGAAGGCAAAATACTGGGGATGCTGGAATCTGAAACAAAAACAGAAAAAGCTGGAAAGTCTCAGCAGGTCTGACAGCATCTGTGGAGAGAGAATAGAGCCAACGTTTCGAGTCTGGATGAACCTTCGTCAGAGCTTTGTCCAAGCTGACAAGATAAGACATTACACCCTATCTTGGGCTTGATCTGATGCTTGATATTAGCCAAAAGGCTGAGTTCAAGGAATAGATATTGACCAGGATACTGGGAGTGTTCAACTGCTCCCTGGCGTCCAGCCGAGAGGACAGATGGAACCTCATCCCAAAGAGTACACCTCTGACAGTGCAGCACTCCCTCAGTCCTCATTGGTTTGCATATCCAAGTCCTCCAGTGGGTTGAACACAGTGCCTTTCTCACTTATGAAGCCATGATGTGGAGATGCCGGCGTTGGACTGGGGTGGGCACAGTAAGTAGTCTCACAACACCAAGTTACAGTCCAACAGGTTTATTTGGAATCACGAGCTTTCAGGGAGCTGGTCTCTCTCACCTGAGGAAGGGGCAGCGCCCCGAAAGCTTGTGATTCGAAATAAACCTGTTGGACTTTAATCTGGTGTTGGTGAGACTTCTTACTAAAGAGGCGACACAGGTACCAACCGAGGCAGCTGCTGACAAATTATAGTCCTCAGCACCCTCCCCCCCAATATCTATAAACTCCCCTGCACCCCATATTGCCCTAACTACAACAAGAATGGCAGGAGATTGTGGAAACAATACGATTTCCTTCCTCGATTCCTGGGGCCAGTCGCCCATTCCTGGGATTTCCATTGGGAGGGCAGTGAGGGAGTGACAAATAGCGGGGTCTTCACCCAGAATCTGGGCAAACCCCCCCTTTCTCCCCTCCCCACAGACTGAGAAAACAGCGAGAACACGTTACTCGAAATCCGAGGGCTGTGGAAGAGCTGAACTCTGTGGACACCTTGGACTTTAACCTGGTGTTGTGAGACTTCTTACTGTGCTTACCCCAGTCCAACGCCGGCATCTCCACATCATGACACCTTCTAATGGAGATTTGTCCCTGTAATTCACAACGCAGGCTCACAAATGCAGAAAAAGTTACAAGCAAGCAGGTCATCGCAAACTTTCTGAAAAGTTCCAACGTGCTTAACTCCAATATTATATATAATATATTAAAGTTCACAAAACGGCATTTATTGAATGCAAATATTGAGTGCATGGGCCCCTTAATTGTGACACTTGGCGGAGTGCCAATTTTCCCCCACGTTGTGAATCTTGGCGATAGATTCTGGGATAAGGTTACAGAGCCGGGCGATTGGCCCGTGTCTCACTCCGAGAGACGGAGCTGGGTCCCGATAGGCTGCCTTTTTAAATAGGGGAGGGAGGGAGAGGAGGGGACCCTCCCTGTATAAAATATACACCAGCCAAAATTTGAAACAAAAATTGAGGGGGAGAAATCCGACAAGCCCAAGCCAAGGGGAGGATTGAAAAGAACCGAAGCCGCAGCAATTTTTCCAATGTAGGGGGGTGCTGAGACTATTCACGGTGCAAGAGCTGGGAGAGGGGCGGCTACACACAAAAGGCATCGGTGATGCAGGACGCCAAACTGGATGATTTCATTTGTCATCTCCGCAAAGAAATGGTGAGTTACCGAGAAAGAAATGGAACACTTTCAGCGGAGATTTAATGTTGAATGTAGCGTTCACAGTTAGTTCTTTTAGAGTTACTTTTTTGTTAAGGAGATGACAAGGCTCAGAGTAAAAATCCAGTGTCGTCCTTGGGAACTCTGGTTATTAAGAAAAAAAATCCCTTATGCCAGATTTTAAATTCTCTATTATTGCCAATTCATGTAATATTGGAAATGTTAATGTATTTGTCAGCTCCTGGCACCTAACAACCAATGTCCCCATGGCATGACATTATGTTTTTATTTATTTTTGCTTAGTTCTGTGGTTTTATAAAGGAGCTGTGGTCCCGGACGATAAGAGAGAGAGAGAGATACACAGGGGGCAAATGCGAGTTGGGGAGGAAGCATAGAGGGTGCGGATTAAAGCATTTATCTGACCCTGACATTACACATATCAAGCCAATGTGGACCCCCCTCCCCTTTTTAATTGGGGGGTGAATTTGGAAAGTTACTGAGGAGAGAATGCACAGTCTCCCTGTATGAAATGTATAGCACCAAGCAGGCCAGGTGAGCAGTAAGCGTGTCCAGGTGTTCCCTACAGTTAACATGTTCTTACCTGCCCGCAGCGTCTGTGCAGATAGAATGGAATGTCTACGAGGGAGAGACTCTGACCCTTTCCTTACTCATCTCTTAACTTCTTGGAAACAATGAGGGTGCCCGTGTGGCCTTTTGGAAAGGGGGCTCAATCATTACCTCCCAGTCCATCTATTCATGGGGAATTTGCAGTTACAACCTCGATCATCAATAACTCTCCAGGATTGGTTGGGGGAAGAGTTCTTTTGGCGGGAGGGAGGAGGAAGTTCTGTCTTTCACCCCCTCTTCCCAATTGTACCATCACTTTCTTTTTCTCCAGCTCTAGATGTTGGGTCAGGGATGGTGTGGAGCATGTTTGAGCTAGTCATCTGGAAGCAGTGATGGGCCGAGTGGTTTTCTGTTCTGGAAATCATTAAACTGTAATGAGCACAGATATGAATGGGTTGGAACCTGGGATCTTGCTGCCCTGTGTGGCTCAATCCGACATGGCAAAATGCATTTCCCTATTGAGTCAGCAGAGGGAGCCGGGTGGACACTTTTCCAAGTCCACCGCACTGCACTTGGCACCCCAGGCTTAGACTGGATCAGGCATGAGTCCAGAGGAAGTTAACTCAATATTTGATATTGGCTGGTGTAGGGGGGCAGTTAAATAAATGCAGTGCAATATATCTTTATTAAAAGGAGCACCTACATACCCAGAGTAGCTTTTAGAATCCTACAATGCAGAAGGAGGCCATTCGGCCCATCAAGTCTGCACCGGCCACAATCCCACCCAGGCTCTATCCCCATAACCTCATGCATTTACTCTAGCTCGTCCCCCTGACACTAAGGGGCAATTTAGCATGACCGATCCACCTAACCCGCACATCTTTGGACTGTGGGAGAAAACCGGAGCACCCAGAGGAAACCCACGCAGACACGAGGAGAATGTGCAAACTCCACACAGACAGTGACCCAAGCCGGGAATCGAACCCGAGTCCCTGGTGCTGTGAGGCAGCGGTGCTAACCACTGTGCCACCGTGCCGCCCATGGTGGTGTACAAGTCCTAGATTTGGAAACCAGTGTTGTTGTGGCATTGAGGCCTCACAGACATGCTGAACTGCTCATGGCCAACGTTTTAATTTAATCTAAAAATATTTATTTTAAGAACAATAACTTAATGGGAAAAGATTAAAATCCACTTCAGTTCATCTCATAGGGAATATTTCTGAAAGTTATTTTTGATGTGTTATAGATTTCACTCCATCTTCCTTCCCTTGATACCCGGCTGAGGGAATGGGCCCATTCGCACATGCTCGCTGATAATCCATTTAGCATTGCTGCTTGCACACAATGGAAGTCCCGCAGACGTCAGGACACTACAAAGTCTGGATCTAACTAGATCTTCATGATACTGGGGCTCAGACAGTAATGGTAATTATTGTGGGTTTTAGTGGATTGGAAGGCAGATTGGTATGGGAGTAAAGTTGGGCAGTGCTAGGTGTACTGGAAGGGGAGTAGGCTGTTCAGCTCCTCGAGCCTATCACTGAGAGTGATGGCTGATCACAGAATCTACAGTGCAGAAGGAGGCCATTTGGCCCATCGAGCCTGCACTGTCCACAATTCCACTCAAGTCCCAGCCCCCTAACCCCATGTATTTATCCTGCTAATCCCCCTGACACTAAGGAGCAATTTAGCATGGCCGATCAACCTGCACATCTTTGGACTGTGGGAGGAAACCGGAGCACCCGGAGTGAACCCACGTAGACACGGGGAGAATGTGCAAACTCCACACAGGCACCCGAGGCTGGAATTGAACCCGGGTCCCTGGCATTGTGAGACAGCAGTGCTAACCACTGTGCCACCATGCCGTCATTTGTGATCCATTTGCTATGGTTCCATATCCTTTTATACAATTGTCTAGCAAGAATCTTTCAATCTCAGATTTTAAATTATTGAACTAGCATCTGCTGCTTTACATGGGGGAGTTTCAAACTTCCCTTTGCATGAAGATGGAGATATACATCGAATATACAGCACAGAAAGAGGCCATTTGGCCCATCGAGTCTATGCCAGTGTTTATATAATTCTCAAGCCTTCTTCCATCTTTCCTTATCTCAATCTGTCATCGTAACCCTTCTCCATCATATGCTTGTCTAGCTTGCCCTTGAATGCAGCTGTACAATTCACGTCAACCATTCCCTGGGGTAGTGAGTTCCTCATTCTCACCACTCTTTGGGTAAAGGGGTTTATCCTGAATTTCCATTTGGAATTCTTGGTTACTGCTGTATCTTATGCACCTGATTTCATGTTCCATGTATGCACAAGTATTAACATATATACTGACAAGTATGTGCAACACTTGCAATGCATGTAGACAGAGATATACATTCACACAAGAGGAATACTCATCTCGTAATGAACATCTGAATAAGGAGCGGTAGGCCATTCAACCCCTCGTGCCTGCTCTGCCATTTAATAAGATCATGGCTGATCTGATGGTAACCTCAAACCTGCATCCCACCTACCCCTAATAATCTATCACCCACTTGCTTAGCAAGATTCTATCCACTTCTGACTTTAAAATGTACAAAGACTGTTTCTTTTCAGGAACAGAGTTCCAAAGACTCATGACCCTCTGAGTGGAAAAAAATGCCTCCTTTCTGTCTTAAATGGTCGACCCCTTACTTTAAAACTGTGGCCCTTAATTCTAGATTCTCCCACAAGAGGAAACATCCTCTCCACATTCACCCTGTCAAGATCCCTCAGGATCTTATGTGTTTCAGTCAAGTCACCTCTTACTATTCTAAACTCCAGCGGACACAAGCTTAGCCTGTCCAAATCTTTCCTCATAAGACAACCCACCCATTCCAGGTGTTAACCCTCTCTGAACTGCTTCCAACGCGTTTACATACTTTCTTAAATAAAGTGACCAATACTGTACACAGTACTGCAAAGGTGGTCTCACTAGTGCTCTGTAAGGGTGGCATGGTGGCACAGTGGTTAGCACCGCTGCCTCACAGTGCCAGGGACCTGGGTTCGATTCCCGCCTTGGGTCACTATCTGTGTGGAGTTTGCACATTCTCCCCGTGTCTGCGTGGGTTTCCTCCGGGTGCTCCGGTTTCCTCCCACACTCCAAAAGATGTGCGAATTAGGTGAATTTGCCATGCCAAATTCTCCCTCCGTGTACCTGAACAGGTGCCGGAGTGTGGCGACGAGGGGATTTTCCCAGTAACTTCATTGCAGTGTTAATGTAAGCTGACTTGTGACTAATAAATTGACTTTGACTTTAACAACTGAAGCATAACTTCACTACTTTTGTAGTCAATCCCCGTTCAATAAATGATAACATCCTATTAGCTTTCCTAATTACTTGCATACGAGCCTTTTGTGATTCATGCACTAGGACACCCAGATCCCTCTGCATCAGAGCTCTGCAATCTCTCTCCATTTTGATATACGTTTTTGTTCTTCCTGCCAAAATGGACAATTTCACATTTTCTCACTTTATGCTCCACTTGCCAGATCCTTGTCCACTCATTTAACCTATCCATATCATGCATCAAATTCGGCAAACACTGAGGTTCCAGCACTGATCCCGCGGCACATCTTGCTAACCTGAAAAATACCTATTTATGCCTACTCTCTGCCTCCTGTTAGCCAGCCAAGCTTCTATCTGTGCCGATATGTTACCACTACAGCATGAGCTTTTATGCACATTCCCAGCCATATACAGACACCCATAGACAGTGAACTAAATTTAGAAATTATTTTTCAACAAATCAGAGGCCTTCCCTTCGGGATTTTATACTTTGATAGTTAGTATTAAACAATGCTAGAAAAATAATTACCTGCAATCAATTTGATTTACTTATTGTTTTCTTGTATTGTGTCCTCTGAACCAGATAAATATGAAAGAGGCAGGGGCTTGTCTTCGCGATCAAATGCAGTGTATGATGCAGGCATTGCAAGACCTAAAACAGATCCACAGCATCAGCAGCTTGAATCTGAAGGAGGAGGAGGTGCCGTTGCCCCCCGCCAAGGGGAGGAGCTCACACAGTTTTACTTCGGATGTCTCCGAATCGGACACCTACGACTCCGCATGTTGCCTGGTGTCTCCCAGAAGTGAAGAGGAAAGCAGCGCATCAGTATTCGCGTCACCCAGCAGTGAGAGAAGCTTAGAGTTTGACTCTGGTTACTCAGAGGCCTCTGGCCCCACCTTGACAAAGGCAGCCCGGGTAGGAAGCTCTCCATGTTTGAGGGAGAATAGACTCCCTCCCTCTGGAATCTTGAGGAATAAAATCGGCCTGGGACTAAACAAAAAAGTAAGACCAAAATCCACTTCCGATGTTTATTTGGAACAGTGCTCCTGGAAGATTTTCGATTACACGGATCCCAATGACTGGACAGTGAATTTGCTCTCCCAGAGCAGGAATAGGCAGCCCCTGGTACTGGGGGACAACTGTTTTGCAGATCTGGTGGAAAACTGGATGGACCTACCAGAGGAGGTTGATGAGATGACGGAACCAAAGGCCAAGGATCACTCCGGCAGATGGTTGGGGAAGCCTCACGAATTCATCCTGAACCTCTCTGGTAACGTCAGGCGTAAACTGGCCAACATCTCGAGGTCTGACAGGTCAAAGGGCACAGACCTGAAGCACCAAAGCAGCAGAGATAGCAGCCATGCGCATATGCTATCAAAGAGACTCTCTTGTCCGACAAATTTGGGTAATTACATGCCAAAGCTCTCTTATCTGAATCGTTCTCACTCTAACCTACCCCAGACGCATGAAGCATCAACAGACTTTGATAAGTTTATTGCTTTGATGAAAAGCAGAAGTAGGAAACCAATTATTTGCAAGGACACAATTAGTTATGTATAAAGTAAACATGATGGACATTGACTCCTGTGCGTCTAACTTGAGGCACGTATTAATCTCATTTTTGTATCACTTTTTGATATAAGCCAAAATGTATATAGCCATGTAGTTTGTCAACATACATTTTATATTTTATACAATGCCTTAAAATAAACACAAGATTCTTCAACGGTTTTGTTTGACAACTCTTTGTTTATTTAGATGTCAAATTCCAGCATCGATAAATCAACACAATTCTATAAAGGTTGTGCCGTCTTTTCCATGGCACTCTGCAGATTTTGTCTTCATTACTATTTTCTAGTCTGTGATCTGACCCTCTCTACAGCTTTACACTTCAATTTGATTCAAAGCAGAACTTCAGCCAAAGCTCAACCACAATTGGCCCCCACTTTGCAAACAATTAGCATCTGTTACCAAACAAGGTTGTTTCAATTAACTGTGGGCTCTTGCAGCCCTGGGGACTATTATTTACTGTATGGTTTCCATGCAAGGGAAAAGGTTAAAATGCTCTTTACTTCCAGTGTATGGGGAAGGCGATTCTCCCAACCCGCTGTGCTGCTTTTTTTTAGTGCAGCGGGCCGGGGGACTCTCGTGGTGGCCAATTCGTGCTGGGTGTCCGGGCCTCCAAGTCGCCCAGCGCTGGATTTCTGACGAGAATGGCGCGGAGCTGCATAATGTATGCAGCAGCTCATTTACATGCTATTTAAATCCTATTAGTGGGCCCGGGACTGGAGTCTCCGGACCCACTAGCCTCTTCCCCCGCCCCGCCAGATGTGGTTCACTCCAGTGGGGTTTACTATAGCTCCGCAATTGCAGGGAGCTGGCGGCCCGATCTCGCTGGAGTGGAAGGGGGCAATCGAGGACCCCAGAGTGCCAGGAGCCGGGTGGTTGGCACCTGGGCATTGCCATCTTGGCGGTGCCAGCCTGAGCCCCCCTGTTACTGCCCAAGGGGCAAAGTGCCAATGCCCAGGGGGCATCTTGGTATTGCCCACTTGGCATGGGGCAGTGCCAAGGGGCAGTGCCTAACGCGGCGAGCCTCTGGGGATGATTGGTGTGGGTAGGGAGTCCTGCTGCCACTCTGCAGTCGGGATCGGTGCGGGAGGGAGGGAGACTACATGCATTTTGGTAGAACGTAGGGGGGAGCCATATGATAAATGGCAGAACCATAAAGGGTGTAGATACGCAGAGGGACCTTGGTGTGCAAGTCCACAGATCCTTGAAGGTGACGTCACAGGTGGAGAAGGTAGTGAATAAGACATATGGCATGCTTGCCTTTATAGGACGGGGCATAGAGTATAAAAGTTGGGGTCTGATGTTGCAGTTGTATAGAACTTTGGTTCGGCCGCATTTGGAATACTGTGCCCAGTTCTGGTCGCCACACTACCAGAAGGACGTGGAGGCTTTAGAGAGAGTGCAGAGGAGGTTTACCAGGATGTTGCCTGGTATGGAAGAGCTTAGTTATGAGGAGAGATTGGGTAAACTGGGGTTGTTCTCCCTGGAAAGACGGAGGATGAGGGGTGACCTAATAGAGGTGTATAAAATTATGAAAGGCATAGATAGGGTGAACGGTGGGGAGCTTTTTCCCAGGTCGGTGGTGACGTTCACGAGGGGTCATAGGTTCAAGGTGAGAGGGGGGGAGGTTTAACACAGATATCAGAAGGACGTATTTTACACAGAGGGTGGTGGGGGCCTGGAATGCGCTGCCGGGCAAGGTGGTGGAGGCGGACACACTGGGAACGTTTAAGACTTATCTAGATAGCCACATGAATGGAGGGATACAAACGAATGGTCTAGTTTGGACCAGGGAGCGGTGCAGGCTTGGAGGGCTGAAGGGCCTGTTCCTGTGCTGTATTGTTCTTTGTATTGGGACTGGCTATTGAGGTGGGAGGGGGCAGCCTGCTGGGGACTGCGGGGGTGGGGTAGTTCGGGACTGCCAATCGGCAAGAATTGGGAGATCGAGGCGGGCCGGGAGGGAGGGGGGGTGTCAGGGCTGGGCGCAGACATGTCCGGGGAGCCTGCGACCAGGCTTTGGGGGGGGGGGGGGGGTGTCGCACGGCCGGCATTGCGGGGGCCATTGGGCTGGCCAGCGATCCAGCTGGCCAGCAATTGGGAGGCCGTCAGTGCGGGGCCACAGCGCAGGCGCTGACCTTGGTGCTGACAGATCGGCGCATGCACAGTAGCGCATTCAGTGCTATGCTGCCGGCCTCTCCAGTGGGAATAGGCCCCGCCCATTGGTGTCTGGAGCGAATCACGCTTGGGCACTCTGCAGCGCATAGAGTGGGAGATTCATTTTGAAACTCCCGCTGAAAAAAACGGCAGGATTTACTCCAGTTTTTACATGAATCCGACACTTAGAATTCTTTTGGGAGAATCGCCCCCGTTGGTGTTTCCAAGCATCGAACAAGCAGTGATCCTGGCTGCTGTAAGTTACTATTTGCAAACTGGGATCAGTCTACAGAAAATGTGAGGAGAGTTCATAAAGGGTGGAAACTTGTCATAGCCTTAACCTGTCCTGGAGTAGTCACGTTAATCATTGTATTGCTTTGTGTTAATTCAGGAGTGTGAATCCATTGGGTAACGTACCTAAATCCCAGACTCCATTCCAAAGCCTATCACATCTTTAATGTTACTGATGCAGCTCTCACAAGGTATCCCTCCCCTCATCGGAAAATGTGATGAATTGAACATGTAGTAGAAGGCGACCAAAAATCAAGGGGCTTTTCCCAGCAGAGACCAAAACATAACTTGATACTGAAGCTGCGTTTGCTTCAGTGTATTGTGAAAATTAACCTGTAACGAGTGTATCCCTAACACTCGCTGCGACACAGGGAGTTTTTAAAAACACAGTTACTCCATTTAAATACAGCCAGGCTTCCCACTGGCACATACTTCACAACAAGGCTGCCTTGTTTAAAATCTATCAGGTAAGTGATAAAATTCCTTTTCTGAAAACAACCTCGGGGTCCAAACCTACTTGGGTGTTTGTTTTTCTCCTCAGGTGACATTTTTCTCCAGCTGATCAATTTCCAGTTTCCCTTTTCATTATTTTCATTTGTTCTGTTAAAATTAATAATATGGGGTGGGGGTAGGGGGTGGGCGGGGGGGTGGGGGTAGGGGGTGGGCGGGGGGGGGGGGGGGGGGGGTTATTATTTCTGAGTCCAATTTGGGTAGTGAAATGCTATTTTGCCATTTCCAGTCAGAAGCCTTACATTTATTCATCTCTTGTATTAAAAAAGGTTTCAGTTTACAGGGAAAAGATAACTGTGGTGAGGAATTGGTCATTTTTCACCTCTGACTTCCACTGTGAAGTATTCTTCACAGTAAGAAGTCTCACAACGCCAGGTTAAAAAGTCCAACAGGTTTATTTGGTAGCACAAGCCACTAGCTTTCGGAGCGCTGATTCCAAATAAACCTGTTGGACTTTAACCTGGTGTTGTGAGACTTCTTACTGTGCTCACCCCAGTCCAACGCCGGCATCTCCACATCACTAATAAATAAACTTTACCTTGCATTATGATGTGACGCCTACATTTCCCATATTAGTATGGTGGGTGGATAGGCAATGGGTGGAAATGTAAAGGCCTCGGAGCAAGCCTGGCCATTTAGTGCCAATTATTACTGAATTATGTTGACACGAGTTAAGATTGACACATGACCAAATCAGAACGGAGCTGTGACTGTCCCAATTCACACTGCGTGGCATCTTTGCAGTGAGCAGAAAGGAAAATACAGAGGATATATTCATCCCCTCAGCTGGGTTGGGTTCAGATTTAGATCCTGGAATGAAAACAGCAATGTAGCCGAGATTCTGTGCTCGGGGTCATGTTTAAAAGGGATTGGCAGTCTGCAGTCTGCATCACTTTTTAATGATTATCAAAGTGGCCGCTCGTGACAGTGAGCTGTGGTGCTTCACTGGACTATTATCTTCAGAAAATAAGAGAAAACTCAATAACATTTAAAAATATCCAAGCTTTGCATTGTTGATAGGCCAACAACGCAGAGGTTTCTATAAGGTTATCAGAAAATGGGCAGGTGCTTGGGTGAAAGGGGCAAGGCACAAGTCCCAAAACTCCTATGCTTTCACCGGATCTGGTAGAAAACAGGGGGAAGATCTTCTCCATCTTCTTCAGTTTTGCAGTTTATCTCAAACTTTAGGCCCTTCACATGTTCCTCGATCTTTTCCTTACTGAGCATTTCCACAATCTCGGACAGTCTGAAAAGAGGCAAAATATTAATAGATATTAATGGGAAATATCAAAATATGGCATGATGCATAATACCACTTTTTAAAAAATTCATTGATGGGATGTGGACGTCACTGGCTGGGCTAGCATTTATTACAAAGAACAAACAAAGAAGAAAGGAAATTCCAACACAGGAACAGGCTCTTCGGCCCTCCAAGCCGGCACCGACCATGCTGCCCGACCGAACTAAAACCCCCCACCCTTACCAGGGACCATATCCCTCTATTCCCATCCTATTCATGTGTTTGTCCAGATGCCCCTTAAAAGTCACTATTGTGTCCACTTCCACTACCACCCCTGGCAGCGAGTTTCAGGCACCCATCACCCTCTGTGTAAAAGACTTGCCTCGTACATCTCCTTTAAACCTTGCCCCTCGCACCTTAAACCTATGCCCCCTAGTAATTGACTCTTCCACCCTGGGTAAAAGCTTCTGACTATCCACTCCGTCCATGCCCCTCATAATCTTGTAAACTTCTAACAGGTCGCCACTCAATCTCCGTCGTTCCAGTGAAAACAAACCAAGTTTCTCCAACCTCTCCTCATAGCTAATGCAATTGTCCTTGAACTGAGTGGCTTGCAAGACCATTTCAGAGGGCGTTTAAGAGTCAGCCACATTGCTGTGGCTCTGGAGTCAAATGTAGGCCAGACCAGGTAAGGACGGCAGATTTCCTTCCCTAAAGGACAGTAGTGAACCGAATGAGTTTTTCCGACAATCGACAACGTTTTAATGATCATCAATAGACTTTAATTCCAGATTTTTATTGAATTCAAATTCCACCATCTGGGATTGGAACTCGGGTCCCCAGAGCATTGTCTTGGGGATTCTAGGAGCAACTCACAAGAAAAAAGTCAAAAAGGTTCCAAATACCTTTATAAGTCACCCTTGTCCTGATATTATGGGAAAAGATGTCGGGAAGAGTAAAACTAGAGGCCATTGAGTTTATAAGATAGTCACCAAGAATCAGATAGGGAATTCAGAAGAAATCTCTTTTCTCCAGAGAGTGGTGAGAATATAGAACTCGCTACTGCAGGGAGTAGTTGAGGTGAGCAACATGGATGTATTCAGTTAAACACTGGGAAGGTCAAAGGCATGCTCTTCAGCACACAACACAAAACCTTGTTCCCTCTCAACTGATTCCATCCCTTTCCCGCCTGTCCCTAGTCAATGTCTCCAGGATGTTCGCAACCTCAGTGTCCAATTTGACAGAGCTGAGTTCTGATCCCATATCCGCCCTTCATAAAGACCACCTACCTTTGCTCACATAACCACAAGTCTCTGCCCCACCTCAGCCCATCCATTGTTGAAACTCTCAGTCACATTTCTGTTAGCTCCTGAACTGATTATTCCAATGTTTTCCTAACCAAACACCCATCTTCCACCCTCCATAACCCTGAGATTATCCAAATCTCTGCTGTCCCTCCATATGCCAATCCACACCACCCTGGTCAAATGACACGCCCGTGCCCGCTGATCTACAATGGCTGCTTGTTTACCAAGGTGCCTTTGACAAGGTACCACATGCTAGGTTGTTGCATAAGGTCAAATCTCACGAGATCCAGGGTGAGGTAGCCAACTGGATGCAAAATTGGCTTGACGACAGAAGACAAAGGGTGGTTGTAGAGGGTTGTTTTTCAAACTGGAGGCTTGTGACCAGCGATGTGCCTCAGGGATCGGTGTTGGGTCTACTGTTATTTGTCATTTATATTAATGATTTGGATGAAAATTTAGGAGGCATGGTTAGTAGGTTTGCAGATGACACCAAGATTGGTGGCATAGTGGACAATGAAGAAGATTATCCCGGATTGCAACGGGATCTTGATCAATTGGGCCATTGGGCAGATGGAATTTAATTGAGATAAATGCGAGGTGATGCATTTTGGTAGATCGAACCAGGGCAGGACTTACTCAGTTAATGGTAGGGCACTGGGGAGAGTTACAGAACAAAGAGATCTAGGGGTACATGTTCATAGCTCCTTGAAAGTGGAGTCACAGGTGGATAGAGTGGTGAAAAAGGTATTCGGCATGCTTGGTTTCATTGGTCAGAACATTGAATACAGGAGTTGGGACGTCTTGTTGAAGTTGTACAAGATATTAGAAAGGTCACACATGGAATACTGTGTGCAATTCTGGTTGCCCTATGATAGAAAGGATATTATTAAACAAGAAAGAGTGCAGAAAAGATTTACTAGGATGCTTCCGGGACTTGATGGATTGAGTTATAAGGAGAGGCTGGATAGAATGGGACTTTTTTCCCTGGAGTGTAGGAGGCTGAGGGATGATCTTATAGAGAATGATCTATAAAATAATGAGGGGCATAGGTCAGCTAGATAGTCAACATCTTTTCCCAAAGGTAGGGAAGTCTAAAACTAGAGCGCATAGGTTTAAGGTGAGAGGGGAGAGATACAAAAGTATCCAGAGGGGCAATTTTTTCACACAGAGGGTGGTGAGTGTCTGGAACAAGCTGCCAGAGGTAGTAGTAGAGGCGGGTACAATTTTGTCTTTTAAAAAGCATTTAGACAGTTACATGGGCAAGATGGGTATAGAGAAATATGGGCCAAACACGGGCAATTGGGACTAGTTTAGTGGTTAAAAGTAGGGCGGCATGGACAAGTTGAGCCAGAGGACCTGTTTCCATGCTGTAAACCTTTGTGACTCTATGACCAATACCTTGATTTTAAAATCTCATTCTTGCATTCAATTCCCTCTCTGGCCTCACCCCTGTTATGTATTTAAAGTACTCGCATCTCTGCCGGTAGAACATCATGTGACCTATAGTGATGTAAGCAGAAGGGTTTGCGGGCTTATGGGGCATTTCCATCTTGAACCTTGGACGAGCAACAAGTCCTAAAAAGACCTACCCCGTGTTTGACTTTAACCCGTGAATGTGGCAATTACTTTCTTTTTGTTGAAATTCTTGGTCAATACTTATAGAGTCATAGAGTCATAGAGGGTTACAGCATGGAAACAGGCCCAACTTGTTGATGCTGCCCTTTTTTTAAAAAATCCCTAACCATTCCCAATTGCCCGCATTTGGCCCATATCCCTCTATACCTATCTTACCCATGTAACTATCTAAATGCTTTTTAAAATACAAAATTGTACCTGCCTCTACTACTACCTCTGGCAGCTTGTTCCAGACACTCACTACCCTCTGTGTGAAAAAATTGCCCCTCTGGACACTTTTGTATCTCTCCCCTCTCACCTTAAACCTATGCCTCTAGTTTTAGACTCCCCTATCTTTGGGAAAAGATATTGACTATCTAGCTGATCTGTGCCACTCGTTATTTTATAGACCTCTATAAGATCACCCCTCAGCCTCCTACGCTCCAGAGAAAAAGTCCCAGTCTATCCAGCTTCTCCTTATAACTCAATCCACGAAGTCCCGGTAGCATCCTAGTAAATCTTTTCTGCACTCTTTCTAGTTTAATAATATCCTTTCTATAAGAGGGTGACCAGAATTGCACACAGTATTCCAAGTGTGGCCTTACCCAATGTCTTGTACAAATTCAAAAAGACATTCCAACTCTTGTATTCAATGTTCTGACCAATGAAACCAAGCATGCCGAATGCTTTCTTCACCACTCTGTCCACCTGTGACTCCACTTTCAAGGAGCTATGAACGTGTACCCCTAGATCTCTTTGTTCTGTAACTCTCCCCAACGCCCTACCATTAACTGAATAAGTCCTGCCCTGGTTCAATCTACCAAAATGCATCACCTCGCATTTGTCTAAATTAAACTCCATCTGCCATTTGTCAGCCCACTGGCCCAATTGATCAAGAACCCGTTGCAATTGGAGATAACGTTCTTCACTGTCCACTATGGCACCAATCTTGGTGTCATCTGCAAACTTGCTAACCATGCCTCCTTAACGCCCCCCTTCCTACCGCTTAACTTTCTCCAGCCCTGCAACCCTACAAGATCTTTGCATTTTTCCAGCTCTAGCCTCTTGTGCAACACTGCTTCCACCCCCACCGTGGACGGTTATGTCTTCATTTGTCTAGATCCTTAGCTCAGGAATTCCCTCCCTAGGCCTCTCTCCCTCGACGTCCCTCCTTTTAAGAAGCCTCTTACAACCTACCGCATGTACCAAGCTTTGAGTCAATAATCTTAATATCTCCTTCTTTGGCTCAGTGTCAATTCTTGTCTGATTCTGCTCCTTGTGAAGTCCCTTCGATACAGTAAAGACGTTATATAAATGCAGATTGCTGTTATTAGAAACTGTAATCTAATCAAAGGTTTTGCATGGGTTATGCATAGATTAATAAATACCTGGGTTTGAGATTACAGATTTAATCAAGGGCCTCGGGCAGTTTTTATCAGCAAGAACAGCCATTCGACAGTGGTTGAAGGATTGAGATGGTTTTACAAACCACAAGAACTATCTTTGCATGCAATTACCATCATCTGAATCCAAAGATTAGAGTTCATTTAAAGGTTAGATATGCATGGGCTTCCTGGGTCTGGTTTTACGTAGATATGCATTCATTACTGAGTGGTCTATGCACAACATTGATGGAATGAAGATTGTCAAAAACTCGAGAAAGAGAGAGGCACAGATTCAATGTGATTTGTAAAAGAAGCAAATGTGATGTGAGAGAAACCTTTTACACAGAGTGAGTGATTTGGGTCTGGAATGCACTGCCTGGGAGTGTGATGGAGGCAGGTTCAATCAAAACATTCATGAGGGCTTTAGATGATTATTTGAATAGAAACAGTGTGCAGGGTCACTTGGAAGAGGCAGGGATCACAGAATCACAACAGTGCAGAAGGAGGCCATTCGGTCCATCGAGTCTGCACCGTCCACAATCCCACCCAGGCCCTATTCCTGTAACCCCACATATTTATCCTGTTAATCCCCTGACGGTCAATTTAGCATGGCCAATCGACCTAACATGCACATCTTTGGACTGTGGGAGGAAACCGGAGCACCCGGAGGAAACCCACCCAGACATGGGGAGAATGTGCAAACTCCACACAAAAAGTGACCCGAGGCTGGAATTGAACCCTGGCACTGTGAGGCAGCGGTGCTGTGCGCCCCGGAGAATGGTGCTAAGTCAGAATGCTCATTCAAAGAGGTGGCGCAGACACGATGGGCCGAATGCCCCCCTCTGCACAGTAACAATTCTGTGACAAGAACTGACACTGAGCCAAAGAGGTATGATTAACAATGGACGCACAATTGCTGGAAAATTCCATGGTCAATCTTGATTCTGTGCACTCTTCCTGTTTGTAAAATCGTACTTCACGATGTCACATTTTGTTATAGTTCCACATCAATTTAGAAATTCCTAAGTCCACATTTATTATGGAAACAGCCGATGTTAACTCGAGTTTATTGTGTCTCTCACCCCCTCAGCAGACATTGTTCACCGCATCCCAAAAATGACCGCCTGTTAATCAATAAATAATACATGGAAGTTTTATGTAACAATAAGAACAGTCTGGATGACTTTAAAATGCGAACAGCATTGTATTAGCAAACCTGAGTCCAATTATCCCCATTCCTTAACCTCACTTCACTTATTGACTATTTGGTTTCGACACTCAGGGAGTACGTTTGCCTTTGTGCAAAAGTGTATAAGGGGCAACGGCAAATCAGCTACTTGTTTTGCACCGCTTCTGATTTTTATTTCAACTGAAGATGATCCGCCAATTTACACATTGTCATAAGATGTCAAGATGTCTCCTTCCGCGTGCAGCGCCATGGTTGGTCGACATGGTAGTAAGAAAAATTAAGTGTCACTTCTGAGCTAATAAATTGGCAAGTCCCAAGTGTTGCTTTGCAGTAAAAATACTGAAGCCTAACTCAGCTAACCAGCAGACACAATAGTTTGGTGATGGATGCAGAGGTAATTTTGAAGAGACATTTATTCTCCACTGGCGGTTACCAGGTTTCATATCTCAGCAGTGAGTGATACCAAACTGTTCATGGCAAGCTTCTCGGACAATTCCATTGACCGCTCATCAACACGGAGAGCACAGGGAAAGATCTCACTGTATTGCCTTTCAAAAGGATTCCATAACCATTTTAACATTTTGGTGTTAAAGCCAGTTTCCCTGACTTCTGCTCCTGTGAAAGCCGACTGTCTGGGTGCAAAGGTCAGGTCAAGGAGGGGGAGTCCACTTCGCCTGCCAGCACAAGCTTTTCTTGACATAACTTCTAAGCTCCCCGTCGGGGAAGTCAACCACCGCCATGACAGGCAAGGGTACTAACCACTACACTAACGCGGAACTAGCTCTAGTCTATTCTGTACTCCCCTGAGCTAAATCTCCGTTCACTGCAGCAGGACCAGAAAATCCCGTCTGCGTGGATGGCCGGAAAAGTCCCCCCTACATGTATTGGCAACCAGAGATACATGTAAGACCTGATTGAGACTGTGTCTGGGACACAGCAAGGCTGAACAATATGAACCTACGGAGGAAACAGATGGGGCGCCTCCCTCTAATTGGCTCCTGGTCATAGAAAGTGAAAATGAACATGCTTTTCTTGAGCAAGTCTGGGAAATGTCTTATTCAGCAAACACACACACACACACTCTCTCTCTCTCTCGCACACACACACACTCTCTCTCTCTCGCACACACACACACTCTCTCTCATACACACACACACACACTCTCTCTCTCTCGCACACACACACACTCTCTCTCTCGCACACACACACACTCTCTCTCTCGCACACACACACACTCTCTCTCATACACACACACACACTCTCTCTCTCTCGCACACACACACACACACTCTCTCATACACACACACACACACACTCTCTCTCACACACACACTCTCTCTCACACACATACACACTCACACACACTCACGCACACACACCCACACACACTTACAGACACACACAGACACACACACACACTCTCTCTCACACACACTCTCTCTCACACACACACTCACGCACACACACTCACACACACACTCTTACAGACACACACACACACACACTCGCGCACACACACACACACATACATATACACAAAGACACACAAAGACATTCACACACAAACACATTCAGACACGCTCTCACATCACACACACAAACACCTGGACACGCACACATAGCAGCAGGGTCCTGCTATGGTCTGGTGTATATGATGCTATCAAGAGATCCTGTGCTTTTCTTTTTAAAGCGATAGGAAATGTCTTGGAGTGGTATCAGAGAGGAAATAGCCACAGGCGGATGTTTACTCCACCCGTCAAACAGCAGCTAGAATTTTACATCCTTCAGCTGCTGGTTCAGAGGGTAACCTCCAGCCTTGGGAACCACACACACATGAACAGGAACAGTAAGACATTTCCAACAACTACAACAAACAGATAAAATCCCGGGCAGTGGAGTGGTGTCAATATGACACTCCTTAGTGTACCTGCCGAGGTCAGGTTCCCTCAGTACCAGTGAGCCCACTAACACACCCACTCCCTGGTTTAAGGGAGTCTGCAGCGCAGGAAGAGGGAAACACTGGAGGTTTGTGTCTGAGCCACATTCATGGGCAATGGGAAGAGGAGGGAACAAAAACGGAATTAGTTAGAAATTCTCCCTGGCCCTCACTCTTTCTTCCTCAATTTTTTTGTTTCTCATTGTCACTCAAGTGGCAAAGGTTAATAATGTTCATGAACATACAGTTATAAGAATATAAGGACATAAGGAATAGGAGCAGGAGTAGGCCATCTAGCCCCTCGAGCCTGCCCCGCCATTCAATAAGATCATGGCTGATCTGAGGTGGATCAGTACCACTTACCCGCCTGATCCCCATAACCCTTAATTCCCTTACCGATCAGGAATCCATCCATCCGCGCTTTAAACATATTCAGCGAGGTAGCCTCCACCCTCAGTGGGCAGAGAATTCCAGAGATTCACCACCCTCTGGGAGAAGAAGTTCCTCCTCAACTCTGTCTTAAACCGACCCCCCTTTATTTTGAGGCTGTGTCCTCTAGTTTTAACTTCCTTACTAAGTGGAAAGAATCTCTCCGCCTCCACCCTATCCAGCCCCCGCATTATCTTATAAGTCTCCATAAGATCCCCCCTCATCCTTCTAAACTCCAACGAGTACAAACCCAATCTCCTCAGCCTCTCCTCATAATCCAAACCCCTCATCTCCGGTATCAACCTGGTGAACCTTCTCTGCACTCCCTCCAATGCCAATATATCCTTCCTCATATAAGGGGACCAATACTGCACACAGTATTCCAGCTGCGGCCTCACCAATGCCCTGTACAGGTGCATCAAGACATCCCTGCTTTTATATTCTATCCCCCTCGCAATATAGGCCAACATCCCATTTGCCTTCTTGATCACCTGTTGTACCTGCAGACTGGGCTTTTGCGTCTCATGCACAAGGACCCCCAGGTCCCTTTGCACGGTAGCATGTTTTAATTTGTTTCCATTGAGATAGTAATCCCATTTGTTATTATTTCCTCCAAAGTGTATAACCTCGCATTTCTCAACGTTATACTCCATTTGCCATATCCTCGCCCACTCACTCAGCCTGTCCAAATCTCTCTGCAGATCTTCTCCGTCCTCCACACGATTCACTTTTCCACTTATCTTTGTGTCGTCTGCAAACTTCGTTACCCTACACTCCGTCCCCTCCTCCAGATCATCTATATAAATGGTAAATAGTTGCGGCCCGAGTACCGATCCCTGCGGCACGCCACTAGTTACCTTCCTCCAACCGGAAAAACACCCATTTATTCCGACTCTTTGCTTCCTGTCGGATAGCCAGTCCCCAATCCACTTTAACACACTACCCCCAACATTATATGGGCACTGGACTGCACCTGGGTCTAAAGTATATTTGTATTTTCATACGAGTGTTTCAATGGAGCTATGAAATGTACTATGCATCTTTATATATATTGCTTAATGTTAATTGTGTGCAATTTTAATTAGGGGATTGAGTTCATCTTTCAACAGGGCTTCGGTAATTGGACTTTATTTAAATTTCATATAGCAATGTAACGGAAGCAATTACTCCTGGGTGGCACGGTGGCACAGTGGTTAGCACTGTTGCCTCACAACGTCAAGGACCCAGGTTCGATTCCCAGCTCGGGTCACTGTCTGTGTGGAGTTTGCACTTTCACCCTGTGTGTCAGCGTGGGTTTCCTCTGGGTGCTCCGGTTTCTTCCCACAATTCAAAGATGTGCAGGTTAGGTGGATTGGCCGTGCTAAATTGCTCCTTAGTGTCCCGGGATGCATAGGTTTGAGGAATTAGTGGTGTAAACATGAGAGGTTACGGGGATAGGGCCTGGGTAGGATTGTTGTCGGTCCACACTTGATGGACCGAATGGCCTCTTTCTGCACTGTAGGGATTCTATGATTCCTTCCTTTGTGGAGATAATCTGATTATTTATATATTTTTATTCATTCATGGGACATGGGCGTCGCTGGCTGGCCAGCATTTATTGCCCATCCCTAGTTGCCCTTGTTCAGAGGGCAGTTGAGAGTCAACCACATTGCTGTGGCTCTGGAGTCACATGTAGACCAGACTGGGTAAGGACGGCAGATTTCCTTCCCTAAAAGACATTAGTGAACCAGATGGGGTTTTTCTGACAATTGACAATGTTTTCATGGTTATCAGTAGATTTTTAATTCCATGTTATTTTTAAAATTAAATTCAAATGCTACCATTTTCCATGGTGGGATTCGAGCCCGGGTGGCCAGAACATTAGCTGTGTTTCTGGATTAATAGTCTAGTGATAATACCACTAGGCCATCGCTTCCGCCATATATATATTTAGATACTTGGAAATTTCAATCCCATAATCCCAGTCCATTGGTAAGTAACAATACAATCATTTACATTGTCTGAATTCCTTTTTACATTAACTATAATGGAGAGATTTCAGAGCAAACATGCCAAAGATTATTATTAATTTAATTGGCAAATATCTTGCTGTAGTCCCAGAGACCTTTCTTTTTAATTCCTTCATGGGATGGCACGAAAGGGACAGTTATATATAGAGAGAGGGGCAGACAGAGAGAGAGAGAGTCACCCAGGCAGTCGGAGAGAGAGGAGACACAGAGAGACACAAAGGGACAGGTAAGTATATAGAGAGAGGACTGGAAGGTTTGAATTATAAGGAGAGGCTGGATAGGCTGGCACTTTTTTCCCTGGAGCATGGGAGGATGAGGGGGTGTCCTTATAGAGGTTTATAAAATCATGAGGGATATAGATAAGGTGAATGGCCACGGTCTTTGCCCCAGGGTAGGGGAGTCCAAAACTAGAGGGCATAGGTTTAAGGTGAGAGGGGAAAGATTTAAGAAGGACCTGAGGGGCAACTTTTCACACAAGAGGGGTGTGAAATGAGCTGCCAGAGGAGGTGGCAGAGGCGGGTACAATTACAACATTTAAAAGACATTTGGACAGGTACGTGGGTGGAAAAGGCTTAGAAGGATATGGGCAGGCAATTGGGACTAATTCAGTTTTGGAAACTTGGTTGGCACGGATGAGTTGGGCCGAAGGGCCTGTTTTCGTGCTGTATATCTCTGTGACTTTATAATGGAGGAATTTCAGAGCAACGGTGCCGAAGATTACTATTAATTTAATTTGCAAATATGTTGCCGTAGTCCCATAGACCTTTCTTTTTAATTCCTTCATGGGATGGCACCCTAGGGAATATGCTGGTGAACTGCCTTCTTGTAGACCTCGTGGTCAGATATTCCACAGCATCATTAGGGAGGGAGTTTCAAGATTTTGACCAAATGACAGTGAAGCAACACTGATATACTTCCACATCAGGCCGGCGCGTGTTTTGGGAGGGAACTTGTACATGGTGTTCTTCTCTTGTGCCTATGGCCCATATCGTCCAAACTGTTAGAAGTCACAGTTTTGGAAGATGTTCCCAGAGGAACCTTAGTGAGTTGCTGCAGTGCATCCGATGGATGGAGCACACTATACCCATGGTGCACTGGAGGGAGCGAGTGTTTAAGACTGGAGGAAGGGGGAGCCAGTTCTGTACGAGAATCTAGCTTCTCCGATGTTGTTGGAGCTGCGTTCACCTCGGCAAATGGAGGGCATTCCATCACATGCCTGATTTATGTCATGGAGGTGGTGGGAGGGTTTTGTGGAATCAGGAATTGAGTTACTTGATG
Organism: Mustelus asterias; assembly: GCF_964213995.1. NCBI lineage: Eukaryota > Metazoa > Chordata > Chondrichthyes > Carcharhiniformes > Triakidae > Mustelus > Mustelus asterias. Next base: position 148,144,693 of record NC_135803.1, on the reverse strand, counting down.
CAGAAAACATAATCTCTGACTTGATTTGTAGCCACAGTATTAATGTGGCTGCCCAGTTAAGTTACTGGTCGATGCTGCCCTCCGGGAGATTAATTGTAAGGGATTTAACAATGATAATGCCTTTGAATGTCAAGGAGAGATGGTTAGATTCTCTCTTATTGGGGATAGTGGTTGCTTGACACTTGCCATTCATCAGCCGAAGCCTAAATGTTGTCCAGGTCTTGCTCCTTTAAGAGACCAACTCCAAGAAGTTCACTATGCAAACACTGATGTGACACATGGCCTTGTGATCAGGTATTTTGAATGTTGTCACATAGACCTGTAGATGTTAGCTGGCCAAGTTTGTTATCCTCTTCAGTAGAATCATAGAATCCCTACGGTGCAGGAGGAGGCCATTCAGCCCATCGAGTCTGCACCAACAACAATCCCACCCAGACCCTACCCTTTTAACCCCACGTAATCCTCCTGACACTTGGGGCAATCCCACCCAAACATGTTCCCCATAACACCAAGTATTTACCCCACTAATCCCCCTAACCTACACATCTTGGTACACTAAGGGGCAATTTACCATGGCCAATCCACCTAACCTGCACATCTTTGGAGTGTGGGAGGAAACCGGAGCACCCGGAGGAAATCCACACACAGACACGGGAAGAATGTGCAAACTCCACACAGATAGTCACCCAAGGCCGAATTGATCCCGGGTCCCTGGCGCTGTGAGGCAGCAGTGCTAACCACTATGCCACCATGCTGGTAAACAGATCCTGGGTGGAATGTTGAGGATAATAACTGACCATTGAGTGGGTTGAAAGTGTGTTTGGAAATGGAATTTCCCGAACCAGTACTCACCTTTCCAGGCCTCTCCTATTTCTCATCTACATGCTACCCCTTGATGGCATCATCTGTAATCGGCGGCACAGTGGTTAGCACTGCTGATAGCGCCAGGGACCCGGGTTCGATTCCCGGCTCGGGTCACTGTCTGTGTGGAGTTTGCACGTTCTCCCCTGTCTACGTGGGTTTCCTCCGGGTGCTCCGGTTTCCTCCCACAGTTTGAAAGACGTGCTGGTTAGGGGCATTGGCCGTGCTAAATTCTCCCTCAGTGTACCCGAACAGGCGCCGGAGTGTGGCGACTCAGAGAATTTCACAGTAACTTCATTGCAGTGTTAATGTAAGCCTTACTTGTCACACAAATAAATAAACTTTATTTAACTTTTACTTTACTGTGAACACAGATGTCAGGTTCCTGGTGTGTATTGATAATACGGAGCGGGATTCGAACCCGGGTCCCCAGAACATTAGCTGAGTTTCTGGATTAATAGTTTAGCGATAATATCACCAGCTCATTGCCTACCCCTTGAACAAACAAACATAATCAAACATTAATGTGGCAGCATAACTAAAGCGATGGTGGGGGATGTGGTGGGATGGAACATTACCACACGGTAGTTTAAAAATGGGCAATAGCAAATTGGATACCTTACATCCCTCCTGACTTTTATTTCCATTTAAGTCAATGGGAATGCGGATCAGGAGGGAGGTGAAGTGGCTGCGGACCTGTTACCACTCGCTGTACATTATTGCCAACAGTTAAAATGACCGCCACTGAGTAATCATAACACACTGGGTCTCAAACTGAAAGGAATGTTACGGACCTCTGTGATAATCGCTTCGTCTGTACTTCCTGTCTCATGTGTTCAGCATACACATTCCAAACCTCACAAACGATGGAAATGAGCTCCATTCCGTGTTCTTTCTGCAAGAGAGCAAAACAGGTTTTAAGTTTACTTATTTGTATCACAAGTAGGCTTGTAAGATTAACACCGCAACAAAGTTACTGTGAAAATCCCCGAGTCGCCACGCTCTGGCGCCTGTTCGGGTACGCTGAGGGAGAATTTAGCACGGTCAATGCACCTAACCAACACGTCTTTTGGACTGTGGGAGGAAGCCGGAGCACCCGGAGGAAACCCACATAGATAACGAGCAGACTCTTCACAGACAGGGAGGCAATGGCCTCGTGGTATTATCGCTAGACTGTTAATTCAGAAACGCAGCTAATGTTCTGGGGACCCGGGTTCAAATCCTGCCATGGCAGATGGCGGAATCCGAATTCAATAAAAAAAAAGTCTACTGATGACCATGAAACCATTGTTGATTGTCAGAAAAACCCACCTGATTCACTAATGTCCTTTAGGGAAGGAAATCTGCCATCCTTACCCAGTCTGGCCTACATGTGACTCCATAAGGTTAAATCTCATGGGATCCAGGGTGAGGTATCTAAATGGGTACAAAATTGGCTTCTTGATAGAAGCCAGAGGGTGGTTGTAGAGGGTTGTTTTCCCAAACTGGAGGCCTGTGACCAGCGGGGTGCCTCAGGGATCAGTGCTGGTTCCACTGTTATTTGTCATTTATATTAATGATTTGGATGAGAATATAGGAAGCATGGTTAGTAAGTTTGCAGATGACACTAAGATTGGTGGCATAGTGGACAGTGAAGAACGTTATCTCCAATTGCAACGGGATTTCAATCAATTAGGCCAGTGGGCTGACGAATGGCAGATGGAGTTTAATTTAGATAAATGCGAGGTGATGCATTTTGGTGGATTGAACCAGGGCAGGACTTACTTAGTTAATGGTAAAGCGTTAGGGAGAGTTACAGAACAAAGAGATCTCAGGGTACATGTTCATAGCTCCTTGAAAGTGGAGTCACAGGTGGACAGAGTGGTGAAGAAGGCATTCGGCATGCTTGGTTTCATTGGTCAGAACATTGAATACAGGAGTTGGGACGTCTTGTTGAAGTTGTACAAGACATTGGTAAGGCCACACTTGGAATACTGTGTGTAATTCTGGTCACCCTATTATAGAAAGGATATTATTTAACCAGAAAGAGTGCAGAAAAGATCTACTAGGATGCTACCGGGACTTGATGGATTGAGTTATAAGGAGAGGCTGGATAGATTGGGACATTTTTCTCTGAAGCGTAGGATGCTGAGGGGTGATCTTATAGCGGTCTATAAAATAATGAGGAGCACAGATCAGCTAGATAGTCAATATCTTTTCCCAAAGGTAGGGGAGTCTAAAACTAGAGGGCATAGGTTTAAGGTGAGAGGGGAGAGATACAAAAGTGTCCAGGGGGGCAATTTTTTCACATAGAGAGTGGTGAGTGCCTGGAACAAGCTTCCAGAGGTAGTAGTAGAGGCAGGTACAATTTTGTCTTTTAAAAAACATTTAGATAGTTACATGGATAAGATGGGTATAGAGGGATATGGGCCAAATGCGGGCAATTGGGATTAGCTTAGGGGTTTTAAAAAAGAAAGGGCGGCATGGACAAGTTGGGCCGAAGGGCCTGTTTCCACGCTGTAAACCTCCATGACTCTATGACAGAGCCACAGCAATGTGGTTGACTCTCAACTGCCCTCCAAGGGCAACTAGGGATGGGCAATAAATGCTGACCAGCCAGCGACGCCCATGTCCCACGAATGAATTAAAAAAAGACAGTGACCGAAGCCAGGAATTGAACCCGGGTCCCTGGCACTGTGAGGCAGCAGGGCTAACCACTGTGCCACCGTGCCACCCATTGACAAGTGCAGTTGACGGGACCGTCCTTGAGGTGAGAGGAAAGAAACACGCACAGAATACATTTCTCAATTCAATGGTGATAACGAAGGCACAGATCCCTCCCAAAATAAAGTTAATTCCTATTCAACTTTCTGGGAAGGGCGCTCCCTGCGTACGTAGCTCCATTGTACTGTAGTTGATTTAAAAATAAAGTTTCAAAAGATTAGTAGGGCAACTCTTTTCAAAGCAGCGCACCTGGCTGAAGAAAAGATGTATATTCTAACACTGCTTTTAATAATGTACTTCATCAGTTGTGTTCATTCACTGAAGTAGCAACACAATGAGGAACCTTTGATCTGGAAATCTTGGCACACCCCCCTCCCCCTCCACCAAAACATCACGTTAAGAACTTTAAGCATTTTTTAAAATTATTTTTGACTGCAGGGCTTCTTTTCTTTGATAAAGCAGAGGTACTAATAACATATCATCGTAATTCAAAGCCTCCTTCCTGCATTAGTGGGCAGACACTGTCAATTACAAAGAGTAGCGCACGCCCCGTTTGAGACACAGAGGCTCAGCTGCAGGTTTACACTTGAAATGCCAACTCCACAAAAGTTTGGCTCCTCATCTGACAGCAATGTGCTGACGTTCATCCACTTTATCAGAACTCTCACCTCAAGGCAATTGCAGGACCATTCCTGCCATTGTCCCTCCCCAAAGGATATCAACAAGTACGCTCTTTACCAGGAACCGTTAATATTTTTGTACATATATCAATACAAATATATATATATTTTTATTCATTTGTGGGACATGGGGATCCGTGGCTGGCCAGTGTTTATTGCCCATCCCCTAGTTAAGAGGAATCAGTTGACAGTAATCCCACATTGCTGTGGCTCTGGAATAACATGTAGGCCAGACCAGGTAAGGATGGCAGATTTCCTTCCCTGAAGGACATTAATGAACCAGATGGGTTTTTCGGCAATCGACAATGATTTCATGGTCATCAGTGGATTCTTAATATGAGATTGTTTTTAATTGAATTCAAATTCCACCATCTGCCGTGACGGGATTGGAACCCGGGTCCCCAGAACATTAATTGAGTTTCTGGATCAATAGTCTAGCGATAATGCCACTCGGCCGACAGACAGACACACACACACACACACACACACGTTAAAATAATAAACAGAATCTTTTTAATTGCTTGAAAGAAAATTAACAGCATATTAATGAAGAATTCAGTAACTTTAGTTGCCCTGCACGAGTTGCAAATCCTTGGCACATTAAGGATTGGTTTTCTTTACTCCATGAGGGAGATTCCGGGCCAGGCTGCAAACAATTAGAGGAAAGATGGCAGCAATTCCCACCGTCAGGCGACCGAACAATCTAGAGTGAGTGAGGTCAGCTTCATGTGCCCGCCATTTTGGTAAGGCCACTCAGGCTTGATACGCGGGAGCATGAGACACAGAAACATAGAAACAGAGTAGATAGGAGCAGGAGGAGGCCATCTGGCCCTTCGAGCCTGCTCCGCCATTATCACGATCATGGCTGATCGTCCAATTCAATAGCCTAATCCTGCTTTCTCCCCGTAACCTTTGATCCCATTCGCCCCAAGCGCTATATCCAGCCGCCTCTTGAATACATTCAATGCTTTCAATGAAGGAGTTAGTAGCACGCCAGCCTGGCGCTGTAACAACAGAATTTAATAGTGGGAACTTGAAAATCGCAGTTACTTTCCAAGGAGTCCTTCCTTGATTTGAATACGGATGTCCCATTATTTACTTTGGAACTTCAGATACCTGGGGTTAAAAACTGCTAGAAAGTGTTGCTTGGAGATTGCGTGTGCGTGTGTGTGTGCGTGCGTGGTCATGTAGCTTGGGTTTGGTCCCTACCACGATTGAGTTGAACAGAGGCCAGTGGCTGCTGCTAATGATTCAGATCAACAACAATTTGTATTCACGTGACACCTTTAATGCCATAAAGTACTTCAAAACACTTAATGGAATGCTTTTCCACCGTTCCCCTGACACTAGCGCTGTGTTATCGTTATGGAGGATTTTCAGAGTTGCACTGCAGAAACTGCTGAAGTTTGAAGTGCCCCTCCTCCAAGGTATCTCAACTAAATTTTGCCTGATAGTTTGTTCAGGGCAGGATATACTTCATCATTCAAAGTTCTCATTCCTTGTTTTCAAACCCTCCACAGCTTCTATTCCTTCTTACTGCTATTAGATTTTCCAGCCCTACAACTCTCTGAGATCTCTGTACTCCCCCAGTTCCTGCCTCGTGCTCATCCCCAATTTTAATTGCTACTCAATTAGTGGTCATTGCCTTCAGTTACTTACATGTTAATCTCCGGAATTGCCTCCCTCGATCTCCCCACCTTGTGACGATATTGTGCCTTTAAGAAATGTATTTTAATCAGGTTCCTTTGCAAGATGTTTCTAGCGGGCCCTGGAAGTTGGCGGCACAGTGATGTCTGTGACCATAGAAATCATAGAAACCCTACTGTGCAGAAAGAGGCCATTCGGCCCATCGCGTCTGCACCGACCACAATCCCACCCAGGCCCTACCCCCATATCCCTACATATTTTACCCGCTAATCCACGCATCTCAGGACACTAAGGGATAATTTTAGCATGGCCAATCAACCTAACCCGCACATCTTTGGACTGTGGGAGGAAACTGGAGCACCCGGAGGAAACCCATGCAGACACGAGGAGAATGTGCAAACTCCACACAGACAGTGACCCGAGCCGGGAATCAAACCCAGGTCCCTGGAGCTGTGAAGCAGCAGTGCTAACCACTGTGCTACCGTGCCACCCCTGTGTGCTACCAGTGTCGCGTGTGCTACCAGTGTCCTTTATTGCTGCTGAGGCAGTATAATAGAAATCATAGTGATTTTAATCTGGACTAATGCAGTGTTCTGCGGTTTTATGGTTCTTCGGGAATCACAGGGTGGAGCTTGGTTTGGGGATGATTGACAGGCCAGGTGACATGTCTGAGACAGTTTATTTTCTACAGAAAAGTCTAAGTTTTAGTATCATTTTCTTAGTTGCTGCTCGAAGCTTGTGGAAGAAGGCAATGTCTCTGTCTCTCTCTCTCCAGAGGCATGATGAGAGTTTCCGGACAGGGAAACCTCAGAGAATTGATCCAACATTCAAAGCACCAGTTCACAGCAGGTGTTAAAAAGCTGATGATCCAGCATCACATGAGCAGACTTATTTCTTTTGTGCCAAGTTTAAAGAAGGGTGTATGTCTATGGGATGGTGTTTGGCTTGGAACAACAGAGATAGCTAGCTGGTAGGAGTATACTGTATAATATTTGAATCTTGTAATTGGTAAAAAGTTATGCTAATTATTCTTGTTATATTTTAACTGGGTTCTTAAATAAATTTTGTTTGATAAAAGCTTTCTAGTGGGTCACTTGAATCATACACAAAGTGAAACATCTTGTGCTCACCCATGCCAAAATCAAATGTAAAACTTAGGGTCTCGGCCACCAGGCGGCATGGTGGCACAGTGGTTAGCACTGCTGCCTCACAGCTCCAGGGACTTGAGTTCGATTCCTGGTTTGGGTCACTGTCTCTGTGGAGTTTGCACATTCTCCCCGTGTCTGTGTGGGTTTCCTTTGGGTGCTCTGGTTTCCTTCCACAGTCCAAAGATGTGCTGGTTAGGTGTATTGGCCATGCTAAATTGCCCCTTAGTGTCCCGGGATGCGCAAGTTAGAGGGATTAGCGGGGTAAGTGTGTGGGGTTACGGGGAAAGGGCCTGGGTGGGATTGTTGTCGGTGCAAACTCAATGGGCCAAATGGCCTCCTTCTGCACCTTTTTCTATGAAAACACCTTGGGGTTTTTGGCCTTGGTTTTAACAACCTCTATACCTCTCTGTTCCTTTAAGATTTTCCTTGAAACCAAACTCTTTGACCAAGTCTTGGGGCAGGATCTTTCCATCGCCAGGATCATCCGGTCCCACCGAAATTTTGACTGGCCCGCCACATCTCCCCCAGCAGATCTGAAAAATCCCAACATTGGTCACCTGTCCTAATACTTCTTTACGTGGCTTGATGCTAAATTTGTTTAGTAACATTGCTGTCAAGCACATTGGGTTGTGTTACTTTGTTAAGGGACCTACATAAATTCAAGTTGTTGTTGCTAGGGCCTGGGAGATGTGGGAGGGTGAACTACCCGGCTTGTTGAAGTGAGGGAAGGGGTCATTTTTGTGAGTCTGTGATATTTCGTTCATTTTTTTCAGCGTTAGTTTAATTCGTTCTAATAAACTTCAGGTTAGTTAACAATGAATAATTGAATATGCTTTTCCCAACAGGAAACTGGATCAACTGCTTTTGCTGGGTTGCAAAAATCTTACACAATCTGATTGGGAAATTAAAAAATACACCAAGGGCATCACATTACAAGGGGCCAATGGCACTCTCATTGGCAGCCCATGAAAATAATTAGAGGCCAATTGAATTTGCTCCCATCCCCGTCCTCCCCTCACTGGAAGCAAAGTGCTGCAGGCAGGCTGAACCGGGGCAGTGCGGGTCCTCACTGGGGAGGAAGTCTATCCCACGGGAACTGCCAGCCATTCAGATTGGCCAGCAGTTCCTTCAGTCCTGGCAGCGCCAAGAGGGCATTAGTGGACACTGCTGGGACTGCAACCAGGAACAAGAAGAAGGCCCATGGATCTTGGATCTGGGTAAATCCAGGGTTTGGGTAATCTAGGAGGGGTGCCAGGGGAGGATGGCGGGGGGTGACGTGTCTTATGCAGCAGTGGGTAGAAAGAAAAAGGGGGGTACTATATTAAGGGGGTTGCCCTCCAAAATGCAAAGGTTCCCCCCTCCCCCCAGGGCAGGAACCCTGTCTTCCTGCCCTTTGAAAAGGTTTTTGAGAAAGTAACCTGCCCACTACTGCCCGATTGCCCATGCCAATCGTTCTAACGCGTATGGCTGGCTTGTTAACAAGCTCAGTTGGCCCCTAATTATTTTATTTAAATATGGTGGATGGGCTATCAATTTCGGCACCCCCCCAACTCCCCTCTCTCCCCCCACCGCTGTATTATGGAGGTGTGGGCACCTGCCCTATTTAAATGCCCACAGTCAAAAACACATCTGGCAGGGGCACATAAAGTGCAGCCCCAGAGTTTTAAGATATAATTTAGTAGTTCTCTTGCCTCATAAACTCCAGCCTTGTGCCAACATTAAGAGTTTAAAATAAGGTAGAGCAAAAGTGATGTCAACATTCATGGTGTAGTGACACTCCAGGTTGGTCTCCCACATTTCAGCCTCTACGAACTTGTGGTAACCTAAAACACTGCAGCCTCGCTCTCCCTCACACAAAACCCTGCTCGCCTATCACCCCTGTGTTCGCTGACCTAAGATGGCTCCCGCAGGTCAAGCGATGCCTTGATTTAAAAATTCTCATGATTGTTTCCAATTCCCTTCATGGCCAACTCCCTCCCTAATCTCCTTCAGCTCCAAAACATTCCGAGATATCGATGCTCTCCTAAGTTAGGCCAGTCGAACATCCCTGATTTTAATCGTTCCGCCATTGGTGGTCATGCCTTCAGCTGCCTAGGCCAAAAGCTCAGAAATTCCCTCCCACAAACTCTTCGTCATGCTACCTCTCTTCTTTCCTTTAAGACCCTCCTGAAAACTTACCCCTTTAACCAAGCCATCTTGCCCCAAGATCTCCTTGTATGGCTGAGCATCTCGTTTGGTTTGTAATGTTCCTGTGATGTACACTGGGATATTTTATTCCAAAAAAATGCACTGTATAAATGTAAGTTATTGATAATGGTCAGAACAGTCTTGTGTCAGCTTTCACAGTCCAGTTATGAAGCAAAATGTGGCTGCGGGGATCATTTATTGGTACAATCCTTATATCAGTATAAAAATGGCCAAGCAAAAATAACCACTCTTCACTCAGTAAGATTCCTATATTAGCACAGAGACAATTGCTGAATTGAATCCATAAATCCCTACAGTGCAGAAGGAGGCCACTATGTCCATTGAGTCTGCATCAACTCTCCAAAAGGGCATTCCCTCCCTCTACCCTATCCCTGCTATCCCCATAATCCTAGGCATTTACTGTGGCTAATCCACCTAACCTACACATCTTTGGAAATTAAGGGGCAATTTAGCATGGCCAATCCACTTAACCTGCACATCTTTGGACACTAAGGGACAATTTAACATAGCCAATCTACCTAAACGGCATATCTTTGGACACTAAGGGGCAATTTAGCATGGGCAATCCACCTAACCAGCATATCTTTGGACACTAAGGGGGCAATTTAGCATGGCCAATCCACCTAACCTGTACACCTTTGGACTGAGTGAGTGCAGGAGTATACTATTATATTGGGGTGAAGGCTATTGAACACTGGGAGTGAGAAAAATAACCCGCAACTAATGTGCGAAATTAGCTTTATTTCAAGTATTGTGGAAAGTAAAGGAGTTGTTTCTGTTTTTCCAATAGTTATGATGTTGCAAGTTGGTTACTATTCAGGCTTATCTACCCTCCTCCTCCCTTTCAAATATTGCACTGTGTCAGAACCGCATGGTTTCGTGCAAGATAAATACATATGGTTTGTTGCTCAAAATGAGAGGTTAGATTTCAATCGTATGTTTCTGCCGTGATACCAATCTCACAGCTGGCACAGCTGGAGGGGTGCCAAGATAACAGATGAACGCAAACACAGTGTAATGTGATGGCTCAGCTCTGAGGAGTCTGTGCTGTTGACAGCACCAACCTGTGTCTACCTGTATTCACCCTGTCTGACAAGGATCGTTCTCCCCCGTGACGAATGCTACCCTTGAACCTAAAATGACCCATCTGTCCATCAGGCAGGAGCTGAACTCCACTTGCATGTCTGTTCCAGATTTCTTTTGGTTGAAAACTGACATTTTCTGTCTTCTTATTATTAACTCTTTACATCTTCTTTGTATCACAGCAAAGCTGCCGTGGCATGGTGGGTAACCACCGTGGCTTTAGCCCTGTGCGTACTGAACAGGGTCTGTGTTTGTGGAAAACCACTTGCTTGTTTGGAATTTTCTGACGATGTGCGCTCACATGGGAATGGTGTCCGCCATAATCTCCCCAGTAAAATAAAGTCTAAGTGTTAGTTCATAGAGGTTTACAGCATGGAAACAGGCCTTTTGGCCCAATTTGTCCACGCCGCTCCTTTTTTTAACCACTAAGCTAGTCCCAATTTCCCACATTTGGCCCGTATCCCTCTATACCCATCTTACCCATGTAACTGTCTAAACGCTTTTAAAAAGACAAAATTGTACCCTACCTCCGCCAGCTTGTTCCAGACACTCACCACCCTGTGTGTGAAAAAATTGCCCCTCTGGACCCTTTTGTATCTCTCCCCTCTCACCTTAAACCTATGCCTTCTAGTTTTAGACTCCCCTACCTTTGGGAAAAGATATTGACTATCTAGCTGATCTAGCTAGATGTTGCAACCAAACAATTCACTCTCAGGTAAACAGCTCAGTTAAGCAACTCTCAGTAAACCCTTCAAGCATGTATGTATAAATCAGCAGCAGGAGTTGGGAAATCACAGCGTTACGTAGTATTTACAGCTGCAGTAATATCCTATTCAAGGACTTGTGGCATAGTGGGTCTCTGAGCCAGAATTTCCGGGTTCGAGTCCCACCCCAGGACTTGATAGCCGAGGAAGGTGGGTTCATAACACGGTCAAACAGGTTGAGTGTCAACCTGCAAATACTTCTAAACACGCCAATGGCAGGCAGTAAGAGCGGGAGAGACTCCTGGTCAGTCACACTTGATGTGGAGTGGCGCCCCCCCAAGCTATAAGCCCCTGGCGACAGACTAGCGACCTGTTCTGAGAGTTACTAGCTATGGAAACAGACGTTAGTGCACCACTAGGTGTGAGAAGAGAATTTAAATGGAAAAAAATATCCTAGTCAGCCCAAACCATCCAAACTGGCGTCTCCCCTTAGTGTCAGAGGTACTAGCTAGGGTAAATGCATGGGGTTATGGGGATAGAGCCTGGGTGGGGTTGTGGTCGGCGCAACCTCGACGGGCTGAATGGTCTCCTTCTGCACTGCAGGGATTCTATGATTATTTTCGATATGAGCTGTCTCTCACCCTAATTATTTTTGTGTCACCCTATTGATATATCCTTCTGTTCTTTTTCCTCTTGTATTCATCTTAACACTGTACGGTAAGGAGTTCCAAATTCTAACCACTCTCCAGACGAGATTGTTGGGTGAAATGGCATCATTCAACACCTACCTGGGGAATGTGCATTCGAAGGCACTTATTGAAGGGGCTATGTTGTGGCAATTTAGTGCGAGGAGAGAGCTGTGCATACTGATAGAACAGCTCTTAATGAATGTTATTGTATAATTAATTTAACATTTGGCAGTGTCTAGTTTGCTGGCAATTAAGGCATCCTTAAGCTGAACTTGTAGACACTTGGCAAGGTAAAAAGGGAACTTGGCTTCCTTACAAAAAAGGATCCAGACTGTATTTTATCTATACTTTTTTATCTTTGTTGGCATGTTATAGAATCGTATTTCTGAACTTGCACTCCATTTTTAATGAAAATATAACTGAATCTCCCATGGATATCATGTTGTTATAACTTGGTGTTCAGGACCGCACTGCCCAAGACCGCAAGAAACTCCAAAAGGTCATGAATGTAGCCCAATCCATCACGCAAATTAGCCTCCCATCCATTGACTCTGTCTACACTCCCTGCTGCCTCGGCAAAGCAGACAGCATAATTAAGGACCCTACGCACTCTGGGCATTCTCTCTTCCACCTTATTCCGTCGGGAAAAAGATACAAAAGTCTGAGGTCACGTACCAACCGACTCAAGAAGAGCTTCTTCCCTGCAGCCATCAAGACTTTTGAATGGACCTACCTCGCATTAAGTTGATCTTTCTCTCCACCCTAGCTATGACTGTACCGCTGCATTCTGCACTCTCTCCTTTCCTTCTCTATGAACGGTATGCTTTGTCTGTACAGCGCGCAAGAAACAATACTTTTCACTGTATACTAATACATGTGACAATAATAAATCAAATCAAATCGAAATCGAAAAGGAGAGTCCTATAGCTGGCCTTTAACTATAAACCACATTAGTGGGTTATCAGACACACATTTTTAAAGGCTCGAAAATTTGGCTGCTTCCGCCACATCCTGCCTCCGACAAGCTTCTAAGTTAGCGGAAACAAGAGCAGAGGACGCTGGAAAAACGTGGCAGGCTTGCCAGCGTCAATCAGGAGAGAAACAAAGTTAACGTTTCGAGTCATTCTGACTCTCCATCAGAACTGGAAGGAGGGAGAATGTGGAAACTGCAACACAAAGCAAAAACTTTAAGAACCAAGGGCATATGGCCGAGGTTAGAGGGGAGTGTTTTGCTTGAGGCAACATGTGCATGGAATATTACAAAAAGGAGAAAGGCGGGGGGGGGGGGGGGGAGGGTTTAAGATCAAAGAGAAAGGTCAAAATCTAAAGTTGTTGGACTCAATGTTGGGTCCCGATGGCTGTAATGTGCCCTGTTCCTCCAGTTTGCACTGGGCTTCGCTGGAGCATTGCAGCAGGTCAAGGACGGACATGTGGGCATGGGGACAAGATGCTGAGTTAACAGGTTGGATTCAGCTTTGAGTTTCTGGTATGAAAATCTATGATTCTATGAAGGGTCTTTAAACCCTGCCAGACCTCTGTGTTACCTTGTTTTGAGTGCTAAGACCCCACCCCATGGTTCCATCATTTTCTGCTGTTTATATTCACGTTTGGGTGACGCGTGGTATGAGAAACAGCTTTTGTGCTGCAGCACTGGCGTAGTGGTATTGTAACCCAGAGGCCTGGGGTAATGCTCTGGGGACCGGGGTTCAAATCCCACTGCGGCAGATGGCGAAATTTGAATTCAATAAAAATCTGGAATTGAAAGTTTAAAGATGACCATGAAACTACCATCGATTGTTGTAAAAACCCATCGGGTCTTTACCAGATCTGACCTACATGTGACTCCAGACACACAGTGATGTGGTTGACTCTTAAATGCCTGCAGGGATGGGCAATAATTGGTGACCCAGCCAGTGCCTCCCACATCCCATGAACAAGCGACATCAGAGATACTCAGACAAACAGTGCACGGCTGAGGAATAAAGAAAAGACATCAGTAGGATTTGAAATCATCTTCATGAGGTACAGCGTGAAAATCATGAGGGCACAACAACAGATGTGGTTCACGTGGTGTTTTGAACTGAAAAATGACGTGAGTATAAACCTGTGTCTGGGTCACACCGCAAAGCTAAATTTACTAAACCAAAAAACCAACAAGGAAGTTGTTGTTACCTTAAAGTAATTGAGGAATTCTGCCAGAGTCATCTCTTCACCGTTTGGTTTAATGCCTTGAACATTTATACGATCCCATATTGTCCATTCTTTGTCACGGTACTGCAACATTGAGAAGACAAAGTTATTCACATAGTTGTCGGTGGGGTGGAGGGGGGAGGGGGGGGTGGGGGGGGGGGGGGGGGGAGAGATGCGGGGGTTGTTTAAGGAGTTGCATTCAGTGAGATCATCTCAAAGCATCCGCCAAAAATAACCAGAGTAAGTGCAGAATCAAATACAGTTTGTACCCCAAACTAACTGTCTGTGTGGAGTTTGCAATTACTAGGGGGCACAGGTTTAAGGTGCGAGGGGCAAGGTTTAAAGGAGATGTACGAGGCAGATTTTTTGCACAGAGGGTGGTGGGTGCCCTGGAACTCGCTGCCGGGGGAGGTAGTGGAAGCAGATGCGATAGTGAGTTTTAAGGGGCGCCTTGACAAATACATGAATAGGATGGGAATAGAGGGATATGGTACCTGGAAGGGTAGGGGGTTTTAATTCAATCGGGCAGCATGGTTGGTGCAGACTTGGAGGGCCGAAGGGGCTGTTCCTGTGCTGTAATTTTCTTTGTTCTTTGTTCTCCCCGTGTCTGCGTGGGTTTCCTCCGGGTACTCCTGTTTCCTCCCACACTCCAAAGATATGCGGGTTAGGTTGATTGCCATGCTAAATTGACCCAGGTGTCAGGGGGATTAGTAGGGTAAATATGTGAGGTTATGGGGATAGAGCCTGGGTGGGATTGTTGTCGGTGCAGACTCGATGGGCTGAATGGCCTCCTTCTGCACTGTAGGATTCTATGATAACCGCTTCCAACCCAGAAAAAAATACCTAAATCTGTCTGTGAGTTTGACAATAGGGTCGCAGCACTTTGAAGGTAATTTGCCCTGTGAAGAGTTGTGAACCATTCAGGCTAGGTGAAAACGTGAAAACCCATTAAAGACACTTAAGCCTCAACATGCATCTAACTGGACAGAGATTGTCATGTGACCAAATCAGCCCAGGCAGAGGGAGGTGAAGGTACCAGCTTGGGAAATGTCAATTTGACATAGCGTCAGATTTTCACTATGATGGAAAGGCTGGCTCTCAGTTGTTGCAAAAACAACGAGAATGGCTGAAAGAAAAAGGGGCGGCACGGTGGCACAGTGGTTAGTACTGATGCCTCTCGATTCCCGGCTTGGGTCACTGTCTGTGTGGAGCTTGCACGTTCTCCCTGTGTCTGCGTGGGTTTCCTCCGGGTGCTCCAGTTTCCTCCCACAGTCCAAAAGACGTGCTGGTTCGGTGCATTGGCCATGCTAAATTCTCCCTCAGTGTACCCGAACAGGCGCCGGAGTGTGGCAACTAGGGGATTTTCACAGTGACTTCATTGCAGTGTTAATGTAAGCCTATTTGTGACACTAATAAATAAACTTTAAAAAAAACTTGTCTTTTCGTGGGGGATGTGGGGGGTTGTTGGTAGACTGTGGAAGCAACAAGGTTGAGAACTGCTGGTTTAAGAAGCTTGAAGTTTGTATGTAGAGTTATATGTTGGGAAGAAGAGTGAGATGGTTTGTGCTTTTCTTCTGATTTCCATGTGTCTGTTTGTACATGTATAGCGGAGACAGATACTCCACATGCAATTTAGCCCCGGGGGAAGAGACTGAACTTTACTTGTTTACTTGTGACAATAAAATCTAAGATTTCTTCAAGTTAACTTAATCTTCAGACGGTGTATTTGATCTTTACATTCCATCGCAGAATGGCTACAGCACAGAAGGAGGCCATTCGGACCGTCGCATTTAAACTGGCTCGGAGAATTTCCAAGTGTTCAGTTCCACAAATGCAACTCACCAGGAGAGAAATATCTCTGGAAAGCTGTGATGTTAAAATGTATTGTTCTAGACGGAGCCACCAAGGTTGTAATTTCGAACAAATAACTCTAACCAGCCCAGACCGAAACAATATGAATTGTCACGACAACAATTCCTCTGTGTGGGAAGCAATTTCACTATCGCCTGCTTTTGGATGCACTGGCATTTTGTCTCAAAGGTAAAGTGGGTTTGTGCTATTTAGCAAGTGTTCAGGTCAACAATAACAACAACAGCTTGCATTTATAAGTCCCTCCAACCTAGAAGAAAGTCCCGAAAATCATAGAATCCCTACAGTGCTGAGTGAGGCCATTCAGCCCATCAAATGGGCACTGACAACAATTCCACCCAGGCCTTACTTCCGTAACCCCACGTATTTACCCTAGCTAGTCCCCCTGGCACTAAGGGACAATTTAGCATGGCCAATCCACCTAACCTGCACATCTTTGGAGTGTGGGAGGAAACTCTGTGGAGCACCCGGAGGAAACCCACGCAGACATGGGGAGAACGTGCAAACTCCACACAGACAGTGACCCAAGGCCGTAATTGAACCTGGGTCGCTGGTGCTGTGAGGCTAACCAGTGTGGCGCCGTGCCATCCAAGTTGCTTCACAGAGGTGTAAGAAAGACTAGTGTTGAGCTGACTTTGCCAATATGGTACTGCCGCAGTGTTCTATGATACTTGGGAGGCCACATTACGTAGAATAGCCCCAGGTTCCCATGGCAGCCACAATACAGTTTGCTGAGGTAACTGTTGAGTACGGGCCAATGTTTTGTCCTTTGTTTTAGGAAGTAGGCTTCCATTACAAAGGTGACGGGGACGATTCTCCCAAAGAAATTCTAATTGTCGAATTCATGTAAAAACTGGAGTAAATCCTGCTGGTTTTTTCAGCGGGTGTTTCAGAATGAATCTCCCACAATCTGTGCACTGCAGAGTGCCTCAGCGTGAATCACGCTGAAAATCAATAAACAGGGCCCATTCCCGCTGGAGAGGCCGGCAGCATAGCGCTGAGTGGGCTACAACGCATGTGCCGATCTGTCAGTGCCGAGATCGGCGTCTGTGCAGTGGCCCCTGTCTGCCGGCCTCCCAATCGCTGGCTAGCCCCGCGACCCCGCATCGCCGGCAATGTGACCACCCCCCACCCCATGGCCCGATTGCTGGCCCTCCGAATGCCCGTGCCAGCCTCGACCCCCCAAGCCCCTGTCCCCAACCTGCCTCGATGTTCCCCCCATCGCTGCCCTGATCGCCTGGATCCTCTGGGGGGGGCCTTGATTGCCCTCTTCACTTCAGAGGGGTTGGGTTGCCAGCTCCCCGCAAGTGGGGAACGATACTAAACCCCACTGGAGTGAAAAACTCCTGGAAGGGGGGGTGAGAGGCTAGCGGGCCTGGAGGCTTCAGTCCCGGGTCTGCGAATGAAATTCAAATTGTATGGAAATGCTAATTTAAATATATTACACAGCTTCGTGCCGATTTCTGGTGCGGAGCTGACGGCGCCAGAAATCCGGCGGCTGGAGATGTGCGGAGGCCTTGGCGCCCAGCGGGAAGCCCTCGAAACGGCCTCCGCTGGAGTCTTGTGGCCCACTGCGCTACAAAAGCAGCTCAGCGGGCTGGGAGAATCACCCCCAATATCTTTGCCTTCTTTGTATAGAACCAATACACGGAAGTTAGGATGAAGGAGATAACGTTAATGGATTAGGTCGAGACCTTGAATTGGACACTTTACAACTGCATTTTGTGTCTTTTAAGGGGCCAATCAAAATATCCACAGTATGTCTAAAATATTAAATCACCCCACTTATGAAAAAAATGAACCAGGAAATTTGCAGCAGTAACGGTCCAGGAACGGCGGAGATTGGGTTTGTGCTGCTCACGTCTTCAGCCACAGGGGGTACAAGGTCCAACCAAAACTCCACGTGACAAAGAAAAGGAATAGAGAGTCAGAATCAACCCACTTCAGATAACTGGGTTAATGCCTCTCTCAAAATACTTCACATCAGCTCATTAAATACTCTCACTCTCAACCTTTCCACACCTGACGGTGCATAGGTCAGACTTTTATCTGTTCCATAGCCAGTAATTCCCAGAACAGGTTGCTAGTCTGTCGCCAGGGGCTTATAGCTTGAGGGACAACAGTTCACATCAAGCATAGCCACACTCTCTCTCGCACACACACAGACACATACACACACAGCACACATGTGCGCGTGCACACACACAACACACAAACACACACACACACACTCCTGCACATACACACCACACATGTGCGTGTGCACACACACACAACAAACACACACACACATAAGCACACACACATAAACATACACATGCACTAACACACACACACACAACTAACACACACACACATGCACTAACACACACGCACACTAACACACACACGCATGCACTAACACACACACTAACACACATACACATGCACTAACACACACACACAGGCACTAACTAACGCACACACGCACTAACACACATACATACACACACTAACACACACACACACCCACTAATACACACACACACACACACACACGCACTGACACACACATTAATATTCATATAGCCTAATTTCGAGACTGTAACCGAAAATCTCTGCAAATAAAGTATGATAATCATGACATGGAATTGTGAGGTGAAAATAATTGTAATCCAGCCTCAACAACAACCCCCCCCTCCCCCCGCCCCGCCCCCCTGCTATTTTGGGCCATAGCAATCTCTTAATTCTCTGTCCCATTTCATGTCACTTTGTGTTGCCTTGAAAGGAGAACGCCCGTACAACGAAAATCAAGTGACTGCCCTCCTTTGAAACAGGCGCAAATACGCACACACATCTATTTACATAATATATTATAAAGTAAAATCCTTCACTTCTTGGGTTTCAGAAGTGAGCAATGATGACCCAAACCTTCGGTTTTGGACACTGGGACAAGCTCTGGGGTCAACAGTTTACCACTGCAGCCTGCAACTGGAAACAGTTTCTTTGAGTCAAATAACTGGAGTGATTGATGAATTCGGCTGGGATGTTGGGATGTAAGTAGAGCAGCTATTAATTCATTTGTCTTGTATAAGTCTGTTATAGGATAAATGGTATTCCCTAATTTCCCTTTATTCAGACCATATATTGGGCAAAGGATGTCCCATATTTCTCCTTTCTCATGGACATTATCTCACTATCTGTACAGTTATCTCATTCTCCACCCCTCAGGAATATTGAGATATATAAATCTCCCGTCTCCTATTAATGTCTCAACCCACATTATTTCATCTGTCTCTCTCTCTCTCTCTGGCACTTTTTCTTGCCTGTCTGGCTGGGTTCATGCCTCTTTTCCAAAGGCCGGGGATGGGGGGTAGGGGTGGGATGGGGGTGGGTTGTGTTTGCCCACAGCTGTTCCCTCTCTCCTCAGCTCGTTTCCTGTCTCCATCAATCCACATGTGAAGTGGGGGAGGAAAAGGGGAGGTGAGAGCGGAAATGCTGCCACAGGCCGATGTGAGGCAAGAACTCAGGCCAGCCAGAGCATTCAACGTACTGTCTTAACGTCAGGAACACTGCGGGGCTAGGGGCAAGCAAATAACAGCCAGCAGACTGCTAATGAGGAACAGGCCTCCGGGAGCAGCCCCCCTCCTCTCTCTCTCTTTCTGTTTGGCGGTGAACACTGCTCCAGCTCACAATCTGCAAATTAACAGGAAAATTGGTATCCAGTACAAGGTAAAAAAGTTAAAATAAAGTTAATTTATTAGTCGCAAGTAATTTACTGCGAAGTTCCCCTAGTCGCCACACTCCAGCGCCTGTTCGGGTCAATACACCTAACCAGCATGTCTTTCAGATCCGTGGGAGGAAACCGGAGCACCCGGAGAAAACCCACGCAGACACGGGGAGAACGTGCAGACTCCACACAGACAGTGACCCAAGCCGGGAATCGAAACCAATCTGGACTCAAAACGTCAGCTCTTTTTTCTCTCCTTACAGATGCTGCCAGACCCGCTGAGGTTTTCCAGCGTTTCCTCTTTGGGTTTCAGATTCCAGCATCCGCAGTAATTTACTTTTATTGATCGAACGCGGGTCCCTGGCGCTGTGGGGCAGCAGTGCTAACTACTGTTCAACTCCCTCTGCGAGATTCTGCTTTCACCAGTCAAAATGTGATCTTTTGGTGCTGCACATAGGCTGGCTCTGTGCAGGATCAAATTAATTTAGCCTGGGTGTGAGAGGGTGTGGTGGGCCTGTTAAATTAAAAGTGATGTCTCTTGAGGAATCACAAGAACAAGCTAAAATAGGGACTGGGCCACTTCAAAACAGGGAAATCTTAAAAAAAAGGGAGATTAAACTCTTTAATGAGGAAATTTGCTTTCTATAATGTGGTGACCAGAACTGCACACAGTACAATGGCTTTAATGATCCGTTTCCTTCACACACAAATTCAGCTTTCTGTTTGAAAAAATACTTAATCTCTGTTCAGAGAGGATATGATACAGCTGGCCAAACGGGTATATTCTGGTGGGGCGGGGAGGGGCAGGGAGGGGTTAAGACTGCAATGTGCACCCGTGACATTTGTCATTTGGAAACCTGCCCAATAATTTTTCAAACGCATCTGGTATTCCAGCACCGATTCAATTAAGAGGCGAGGCCAGAACATCTGGACCTCAGTCTCGTGAGTCCGGGGAACTGGGATCTGATCTTAATGTGAGCCTGCATTGCCAGAGTTCATTTCTTCAGGAAGGTCCCCATTCCCGCCCACCACCGCCCGCCCCCCCCCCCCCCCCCCCCTCCTCCCCTCCCTCCCAATCAATCACAGCTGCAGTTTTAACAGCACTCACATTTAACCCCTGTTAATGAGGTTTAATCTCCGATTACTGCAAACATTCCAAAGCACCACTGCCTCAGTCACTGGCTGGTCTTTCAAGCGATAAGATGGGATACTTGCCCGTATTAGCCGAGGTGTAGAATATAAGAGTAGGGAGGTTATCTTGCAGCTGTATAAAACGCTGGTTAGGCCACAGCTAGAGTACCGTGTGCAGTCCTGGTCGCCACACTATAGGAAGGATGTGATTGCACTGGAGAGGGTGCAGAGGAGATTTCACCAGGATGTTGCCTGGGCTGGAGCGTTTCAGCTATGAAGAGAGGCCGGATAGACTGGGGTTGTTCTCCTTAGAGCAGAGGTGGCTGAGGGAGGGACCTCACTGAGGTGTACAAAATTATGAGGGATTATAGATAGGGTAGATGGAAAGAGACATTTCCCCCTTAGTAGAGGGGTCAATAACCAGGGGGCAGAGATTTTCCACTGGGTGCTCCAGTTTCTTCCCACAGTCCAAAGATGTGCAAGTTAGATTGATTGGCCATGTTAAATTGACCCGAGTGTCAAAGGATTGGCAGGGTAAATATATGGGGTCATGTTGATAGGGCCAGGATGGGATTGTGGTTGGTACAGACTCGATGGGCTGAATGGCCTCATTCTGTACTGTAGGGATTCTATGTAAGGAGCAGGAGATTTGTGGGGGATTTGAGGAAAATCTTTTTCACCCAAAGGTTGGTGGAAATCTGGAACTCACTGCCTGAAAGGGTGATAGAGGTGGGAACCCTCACAACGTTTAATCCATAGCATACAGGGCCACGGACCAACTGCTGGAAAATGGGATTAGAATAGATGCTCGATGGCCAGCACAGCCACAATGGGCCGAAGAGCCTCTTTCTGTGCTGTAAAACTCCATGGAGATGATGGCAACAATGCTCTACTACAAAGTCATGCCCACACTTGTGTGTGCCTACACCCAGCACGCTCACTAACCTCAGTTCACGTGAGGCACTAGCAAGCAAGAGAGGACAAATCCTTTCGGATCAGGGTGGATACCTTGGGATGAGGTGGCAATAAGCTTGTCTCACAACAGTTGCGGAGAGGAAATTCATCATAATAGGACGTGATGATTAAAATAATATTTCAGGAAACAAGTAATAAATCAGATCCAGGCGTGAGGCTTCCTGAGGAAATTAGGATCTCCCCTCGCAAGGCTGGGGCTCTGATAACAAGAGCAGGGATTCTACAAAACGTTGTCGATGCAAAAAAATGAATGACCAGATCATTATTGCTGGCGCAACAGAGGAACTGACGAACTTCAGAAAATAATCCTTGTGAAATCCAGTTCATATAAACATTGTACAGGTTAACAAAAGCCTATATTATGTCCAGATAGCATTATGTACTCGGGTCCAATAAATAAACACACAACTTTTCTTTCATTTCATTGAACTAATTTTTAATTCCGAGTTATTCATGAAGTATTTGACCTTAAGAAACAAGCTTAGGAAACTGAGGCCTCATCACACAGTAAGAAGTCTCACAACACCAGGTTAAAGTCCAACAGGTTTATTTGGAATCACGAGCTTTTGGAGCGCTGCTCCTTCATCAGGTGAGTCATGGAGCGGCGCTCCGAAAGCTCGTGATTCCAAATAAACATGTTGGACTTTAACCTGGTGTGGTGAGACTTCTTACTGTGCCCACCCCAGTCCAACGCTGGCATCTCCACATCATGGTTACCACACTGTAGGATCCCTACAGTGCAGAAGGAGACCATTCGGCCCATCAGCCCTTGAATTTGCTTTGGGACATCCCTCCACTGCTCAAGCTTGTAGCTAGGCAAGAAGGCCAAATATTAAGCTTTGTTTTGATACATTCAGTTTGCCAGCTGTGGCTCAGTCAGTAGCACTCGCACCTCAGAGCCAAAAGGTTCTGGATTCAAGTCCCGCTCCAGCAAATGAACACTGGGGGAGGTGATGGCCTAGTGGTTACATTGCCAGACTATTAATCAAAAAACTCAGTTCGTGTTCTGGAGACCTGGGTTCGAATCCCACCACGGCAGGTGGTGGAATTTGAATTCAATAAAAAAAATGTAGAATTAAGAATCTACTGATGACCATGAAACCATTGTGGATTGTTGGAAAAGCCCATCTGGTTCACTAATGTCCTTTGGGGAAGGAAATCTGCTGTCCTTACCCGGTCTGGCCTACATGTGACTCCAGAGCCACAGCAATAGGGTTGACTCTCAACTGCTCTCGGGCATCTAGGAACAGGCAATAAATGCTGGCCAGTCAGCGACGCCCACGTCCCACGAATGAATAAAAAAAATCATGATAAAAGAATCAAAACTGTTATTCCGGGGCAGTACGGAGGGAGCACTGCATATCAGCTGCGCTGCTTTTGAGCTGATCCTACAGTATGATTTTGAAGATCTCCAGTATGCTGGTTAATATTTATCCCTCAATTGATATCCCTAAAACAGATTATCTATCCATCATCATATTGGCATTGTGGGAGGTTGCTGTTCTCAAATTGGCTACCTTGTTTCCAATAGGAGAACAGTGGCTACACTTCAAAAGTACTTCATTGGCTGTAGCTTTAATGGTTGTGAAAAGTGCTTTACTTCTCTTAAAGTGAAAAGTATTTGCATACACTCCACGCCAACGCAATAGTTAAGAAAGCCCTCCAACACTTCTACTTTCTCAGGAGGCTAAGGAAATTCGGCATGTCCACTACGACTCTCACCAATTTTTACAGATGCACCATAGAAAGCTTTCGTTCCGGATGTATCACAGCTTGGTATGGCTCCTGCTCTGACCAAGTCCTCAAGAAACTACAAAAGGTCATGAATGAAGCCCAGTCCATCACTCAAGCCAGCATTCTATCCATTGACTCTGTCTACACTTCCTGCTGCCTCGGAGAAGCAGCCAGCATTATCAGGGACCCCCACACACCCCAGACATTCTCTCTTCCACCTTCTTCCATCGGGAAAAAGATACAAAAGTCTGAGAACACGTACTAATCGACTCAAGAACAGCTTTTTCCCTGCTGCCATCAGACTTTTGAATGGACCTACCATATATTAAGTTGTTCTTTCACTACATCCTAGCTATGACTGTAACACTATATTCTGCACCCTTTCCTTTCCTTCTCCCCGTGTACTCTATGAATGGTATACTTTGTATAGCGCGCAAGAAACAACACTTTCACTAGATCCCAATACATGTGACAATAATAAATCAAATCAAAAATGCACATGTTTGCAGATTTGCAACTCATCACAATTGCCAGCATAATTAAGGACCCCACGCACCCCGGACATTCTCTCTTCCACCTTCTTTCTTCGGGAAAAGGATACAAAAGTCTGAGGTCACGTGCCAACCGACTCAAGAACAGCTTCTTCCCTGCTGCTGTCAGACTTTTGAATGGACCTACCTTGCATTAAATTGATCTTTCTCCACACCCTAGCTATGACTGTAACACTACATTCTGCACTCTCTCGGTTTCTTCGCTATGAACGGTATGCTTTGTCTCTATAGTGCGCAAGAAGCAATCCTTTTCACTGTATGTTAATACATGTGACAATAATAAATCAAATCAAATCAAATAAAAAAATCATCTTTAGTGACTTTGACCACTGCAAAGTTGAGTGATGTTGGCCTCCAAGAGAAGTGTAGAAACTGAGAGTTATACATTCAAAGTTACTTGTCTGAATGGCCACAGGGGATGAGAGCAATTACACCAGTGATCAAGTTTAGTTACTTATCCTGATGACTGTAAGCTTACTCATCCAGCCTCACCGCAGTGGAGCAACATCCCTTGCCAATTACTAGCCTATAGTTTATACAATTTCCTGCCTACAACTAAAACAAATAAATACATGGCTTTTTTCATAAAAGAAAGTCAGGGTTTAATCTCCACACCATCATTTCACAGTACAGTAGTGCCAAATTAGGTTCTAATTAATGCAAAGAGCACAGTCCGCTCCTGCTGTGGTGCCCCTGGATATCCTGAGGTGACCCCAGGGGTTACCGAGTCCCAAGAAACCTCTCTCTCATACAACCCAGCAGCAAGCCAGTTAATGAAGGCAAATTAAAAAGGTGGAAGAAAGGGAGAAGTGACTTATTTGAGGGTCGCCAAGAATGCGGACATGGTACGTATAGTGGTTTGTGCAATGAATGAGTCTCTGTCAGCTTTTGCATTCAGACAAAGACCTCGACACATTAGCGAGATGTTCATATAAAAAGGGAGGAAGGATGGGCTAATGTACTGGGCACAAATACAGCACTTCGCACAAGACTTTTATTATATATTTTTTCCCTCAATGTCATCCTGTTCTGCAGTCAGATGCTCCAAGGGCCCTTTAGCAAAGCCACCCCGTGACCTTCCGAGTGACATTATAATGGGCGCTCTCTTCTGGCCGCTGGACAAGAACCGATAATCGACAAGCAATTACTTCTCCAAAAACACTCCATTCAAATAATCAAATGGCCACAGAAAGCCAGGGCTCTGCCAAAGAAATGAGTAAGACATTTCAGTATCAATGGGCGTTTTGTCTCTGATGTGTTGCTTACTGTGCAATCCTGAACAGGATAAAGCTTGACCCATCAGAAAAGCAAGGAGTGTGCCCTGTGGTTTGTGCTTTTAACTCCAGGCATTTGTGTCATCGACAGAACACATCTTTCCCGACTGCAGTAAGTTTTTTTTTGTTGGTGTTCGCTGAATGGAATACACCGTGCAGAAGTGCATGAGTAACACAGCAGATCTTCACCATGGAGTCTGCAGCCAGGTGTACTGTCTTCTTTCTCTACTTATCTTTTATTTTATTTATTTAGTGTCACAAGTAGGACTACATTCACACTGCAATGAAGTTACTGTGAAAATCCACTAGTCACCACACTCCGACGCCTGTTCGGGGACACTGAGGAAGGCCAATGCACCTAATGTTTTATGATGTCCCAAAGTGTGTCACGGTGGCACAGTGGTTAGCACTGCTGCCTCACAGCACCAGGGACCTGCCGGCCTTAGGTCACTGTCTGTGTGGAGTTTGCACATTCTCCGTGTCTGCGTGGGTTTTCTGCGGGTGCTCCGGTTTCTTCTCACAGTCCAAAGATGTGCGGATTAGGTCGATTGGCCATGCTAAATTGAGCCCAGTGTCAAGGGGATTAGCAGGGTAAATATGTGGGGTTACGGGAATATGGCCTGGGTGGGATTGTGGTCGGTGCAGACTCGATGGGCCAAATGGTCTCTTCTGTAGTGGAGGGATTCTGTGAACCAGCACGTCTTTTGGATTGTGGGAGGAAACCCACGCAGATACGGGGAGAACGTGCAGACTACACACAGTGACCCAAACCGGGAATTGAACCTGCATCCCTGGCGCTGTGAGGCAGCAGTGCTAATCACTGTGCCACCTCTTGTATTAGTAGAAAGTGAAAAGTATTGTTTCTTGCGTGATATACAGACAAAGCATACCATTCATAGAGGGGGAATGGAGAGAGTGCAGAATGTAGTGTTACAGTCATAGCTAGGGTGTAGAGAAAGATCAACTTAGTGCGAGGTAGGTCCATTCAAAAGTCTGATGGCAGTAGGAAAGAAGCTGTTCTTGAGTCGGTTGGTATGTGACCTCAGACTTTTGTATCTTTTGCCCAACAGAAGAAGATGGAAGAGAGAATGTCCGGGGTGCGTGGGATCCTTAATTATGCTGACTGGTTTTCCGAGGCAGCGGGAAGTGTAGACAGAGTCAATGGATGGGAGGCTGGTTTGAGTGATGGATTGGGCTACATTCACGACCCTTTGTAGTTTCTTACGGTCTTGGTCAGAGCAGGAGCCATACCAAGCTGTGATACAACCAGAAAGAACGGTTTCTATGGTGCATCTGTAAAGGTTGGTGAGAGTCGTAGCAGACATGCCAAATTTCCTTAGTCTCCTGAGAAAGTAGAGGCGTTGGTGGGATTTCTTAACTATAGTGTCGGCATGGGGGGGCCAGGACAGGTTGTTGGTGACACCTAAAAACCTGAAGCTCTCGACCATTTTTACTTGTGGGTAAAATTATAGAAGAGGCTAGAAATGTAAAAATTATTCCTTCATAAAGTTGCTAGACTATAAAAGTTGCAGAAAATAAAAGCTCATGGCATAAGGGGTAAGATATTGGCATGGGCAGAAGATTGGCTAGTGAACAGGAAACAAAGAGTAGGCATATACAATTTACTTTCCTACCTACCTTAGTGTCATCAGCCAATGTAGCAACCTTACATTTGGTACCTTCATTCAATTCATTCAGATGGTACGCCAGTTCCATGATGGCCAGAGTACTGGACGGCAGAGAATCCTCTGAGGCATTCCCAGTCAACAATGGTGTCAAACAGGGCTGTGTGCTCACACCCACACTGTTCAGCATGATGTTTACTGCCATGCTGAATGATGCCTTCCAGGGCAGTGTTGCTGGAATCAGCCTTAAGTACAGAGTGGATGGGAAGCTCATCAACCTGAGGAGACTTCAAGTTATTACCAAAGTGAAGGAGACTGTTCTGAGAGACTTCCTCTTTGCTGGTGACTGCGCCCTGTATACTGGCTCAGATGTGGAGATGCCGGCGTTGGACTGGGGTAAACACAGTAAGAAGTTTAACAACACCAGGTTAAAGTCCAACAGGTTTATTTGGTAGCAAAAGCCACACAAGCTTTCGGAGCTCCAAGCCCCTTCTTCAGGTGAGTCTCACCTGAAGAAGGGGCTTGGAGCTCCGAAAGCTTGTGTGGCTTTTGCTACCAAATAAACCTGTTGGACTTTAACCTGGTGTTGTTAAACTTCTTACTGGCTCAGAGCCAGAGATGCAAGTCGGTATGGACAAATTTTCCACGGCTTGTGACAACTTTTGGACTCACCATCAACATTAAAAAGACCGGAGTCATGTCCCAGCCTGCTCCTCATGCACCAGCCTGCTCCTCATGCACCGTACACAGAACCCATAATCACAATCAAAGGGCAGAAACTACAGGCAGTGGACCAGTTCACTTATCTTGGCAGCACCCTCTCCCGAGCAGTGACTATTGATACAGAAGTTAACTGCAGAATAGCAAAGGCAAGTTCTGCTTTCAGTAGACTGCGTTCCACTGTATGGGAACGTCGAGGAATCAGCCCAGCAACAAAACTGCAGGTCTACAGCGCCGTGGTACTCACTACCCTCCTGTATGCCTGTGAATCGTGGACTGTGTATCGAAGGCATGCAAGACAGCTCAATCATTTCCACATGACTTGTCTTCGCAGAATATTTGGCATCAGAGGGCAAGACAAAGTACCAGACGCTGAAGTTCTCTCTAGAGCAAGTCTACCATCAGTCCACACACTGCTGATGAGAGCACAGACCCGGTGGGCAGGTCATGTCATCCGTATGCCGGACGGGCGCATACCCAAGCAGCTCCTTTTTGGGGAACTCTCTGCTGGAAGATGCTCACATGGAGGGCAGAAGAAATGTTACAAAGACACACTCGAGGCCTCCCTGAAGTCGCTTGACATAGACACGACCACCTGGGAAACGCTGGCCCAAAACCGTCCTACCTGGCGCTGCCTCATCCACAAGGGCTGTCAAGCTTGCGAAGCAAGGTGCAATGCTGAAGCATAACTTAAGCGCGAGCTGCACAAGTCCAGAGCCACCAGCGCAACAACTACAGCGCCTACACAAGTCTGCCCAATATGTACCAGGGCATTCTGTGCCCGAATTGGCCTGATCAGTCATCTTTGGACACACCGCCTCCAGCCTCATAATGACTAATGGTGTCGAGGTCCTCATCGACGATGATGGACGAACAACAACAACATTTGGTACCTTCATTCAAGTCCTTTATATAGATTGTAAAAGGTTGAGACACCCCCAGCACTGATCCCTGTGGGTACACCATTAGTTACATCCCTCCAACCAGAGAATGGCCCATTTATGCCTACTCTCTGCTTCTTGCTAGCTAACCAATCTTCCATCCATGTCAATATCTTACCCCCTACACCATGAGGGCAAACTTGTGTAGGCGCTGTAGTTGTTGCGCTGGTGGCCCTGGACTTGCGCAGCTCGCGCTTAAGTTGTGCTTCAGCATTGCACCTTGTTTCATAAGGGCGGCACGGTAGCACAGTGATTAGCACTGCTGCCTCACAGCTCCAGGGACCTGGGTTCGATTCCCGGCTTGGGTCACTGTCTGTGTGGAGTTTGCACATTCTCCTCGTGTCTGCGTGGGTTTCCTCCGGGTGCTCCGGTTTCCTCCCACAGTCCAAAGATGTACGGGTTAGGTTGATTGGCCATGCTAAAATTGCCCTTAGTGTCCTGAGATGCGTAGGTGAGAGGGATTAGTGGGTAAATATGTAGGGATATGGGGGTAGGGCCTGGGTTGGATTGAGGTCGGTGCAGACTCGATGGGCCGAATGGCCTCTTTCTGTACTGTAGGGATTCTATGATGAGCTTTTATTTTCTGCAACTTTTATGAGCAAGCAACTTAATGAAGGAATAATTTTTACATTTTGGGGAAATGGGATCTCTATAATTTTACCCACATTGATGTAATTCCTTAACACATCCATCAAAGTGTCTCAGAAACTGCTTCATACAATGAATTCCTTTGAGGCTCAGTGGTTGCTGTTAACCAGGCAAATCTGAGTTTGTTCATTTAAATTTGTGCCGAGTAGCCCTATCACCTTTTTCCATATAATTTCTGAGCAGTGTAGGGAACCCAGAATAAATTCTGTGACAGCAGCCCCCCCCCTCTTCACCCTTGCCTCCACCAATACCCCCAGCCCCTCTCCCCCACACTGAATTCTAGTAATCTCTGCCTCACAGCTGGATGTTTTTTTTACTGTTTATCTCCACCCTCTGTTTTCTACAGCTCAGCCAATTTTAATTGCCTTTAGCTCATGTGCAGTTAATTAATGCTGGTTAATCTTCTTTATTAGACACTAATGTGATCATTAATCAAGTGTCTTCTGAAAGTCCAAGTATATTGTATCCAATGGATTGGTCCCCGTGCTGTGTCGTCCAAGTTACTTCCTTAGAAGGTTCCGGTGTATTTGTGAGACACAGTCTCCTGTTTCTAAACCCATGTTGCCTAGTCCACTTTATTCTGTGAATGGGAAGTAAGCACGCACTGGAGGCTCTGTGTGAGATGATGTAATCTAAAGACAGCTTTTGTACTTAGTAATAAACAAGTGGCAAATATATTACAGCTAGAACCACAGTAAGTTACCAATCTGACTCATCTCCAGTTCGGTTAATTCTGCCCCAATTCTGCTAAGTAAACCTCAGTGCTCTAAAAATTACGCTGACAACCAATTTAAGAATGTCGCTCAGACTCACAGGCTGACACATTTGCATGTACTGGAAGCTACATGAATTAACACACAGGGCCCTGTTCTGTGCAGGCAGACAAAACAGTTAGACACATTGCGCCTGTTTCAGCTGAACAAAATAAGTGACAGCCATTTGCTGGTTCATTCCTCAGGGAAACGCCTTGACCAATCAGAGTCAAGCTGCCTGGTTCAAATTTCATGCAATGCTTGGCAGTTATCTGTCAGTCACCATCATCTCATAGAAATCATAGAAACCCTACTGTGCAGAAACAGGCCATTCGGCCCACGAGTCTGCGCCGACCACAATCCCACCCAGCCCCTACTCCCATATCCCTACACATTTACCCGCTAATCCCTCTAACCTACGCATCTCAGGACACTAGGGGGCAATTTTAGAATGGCCAATCAACCTAACCCGCACATCTTTGGACTGTGGGAGGAAACCGGAGCACCCGGAGGAAACCCACACAGACACGAGGAGAATGTGCAAACTCCACACAGACAGTGACCCAAGCCGGGAATCGAACCCAGGTCCCTGGAGCTGTGAAGCAGCAGTGCTAACCACTGTGCTACCGTGCCGCCCGATCTGGTGCATTCCTCAAGGGAATGCCTTGACCAATCAGAGTCAGGCTGCCTGGTTTAAATTTCATGCAGTGCTTGGCAGTTATCTGTCAGTCACCATCAACTGGTGCATTTTCCATGGCAATGCCTCTACTGATCAGCGTCCACTTGCCAACCAATCAGCACTCTCTTCTCATAGTGTACATAATTAACATTGCAGTGTTAATGTCAGCCTACTTGTGACTAATAAATAAATTTTGATGTTGAATTTCTACGTTTCTATGTTTGAAAGGTTTTGGAACATTTTGTTACATTAAAGGTGCTATATAAAGACATGTTGACATGGCCAGGCAGGTTATTTGAATGTAAAGGAAATCGAAGCCAGCCCAATCCAAATTCCACACTCAGATCAAGGCTAACCAGGTCACTTCTGAACAACAGGCTGGCACTGTGATTCTCTCAGTGACAGAGAAGGCTCCCACAGTGACAGCTCAGCATAGCCAAGCAAAAGACATAGGTGTGCATTTCAATAGAACACCAGGGTGTTAGTTTGGGACAGTTGGCAATGTACTCGCTCGCCCCTGAGGCAGTAGGTCAATGCCTGAAGATCAGACGGTCAACCCTTGTCAGAGACCTGAGTGCATAGCCTAGGGTTGACAATTTAGTGCAGTACTGAGGTAGTGCTTCAATGTGCAGGAACTATCTTTTGAATGCAGATGTTATACCATTTGCCCTCTCAGGTGGATGTGAAAGATGCCAAGGCATTGATTTAAGACGAGATGGGGCATTCTCCTAGTACCCTGGCCAATATTTAGCCCTCATCCAAAATCATTAGTGCATAATTACTTGGTAATTACTTCATTAATATTTGTGGGAACCGGTTGTCTGCATACTTGTTGCTGCATCTTCTCACACTGTGGAGATGCCGGCGTTGGACTGGGGTAAATACAGTAAGAAGTTTATCAACACCAGGTTAAAGTCCAACAGGTTTATTTGGTAGCAAAAGCCACACAAGCTTTCGGAGCCTTAAGCCCCTTCTTCAGGTGAGTGGGAACTCTCACAGAATTCCCACTCACCTGAAGAAGGGGCTTGGGGCTCCGAAAGCTTGTGTGGCTTTTGCTACCAAATAAACCTGTTGGACTTTAACCTGGTGTTGTTAAACTTCTTACTGTTTTCTCACACTACCAGAGTCATGACACTTCAAGAATACCTCGCTGGCTGCAAAGTGCTCTGGGACATCCTGAGGTCATGAACTGTGTTTTCATATTGTTTATTCAAACTGTTTACTTCGATGTAAATTATATCTGGAATGGCTCTGGAGCGACTGGAATATGAAGCAATAATGTGTGGGTTCTAAGGTTTTATTGTTATATATGTATATATATTTATATTTATATATTCTTTTGAACTCTGCTGCAAGGCAGGACCAGGGCAGCATGGTGGCACAGTGGTTGGCACTGCTGCCTCACAACGCCAGGGACCCGGGTTCGATTCTCAGCTTGGGTCACTGTCTGTGCAAAGTCTGCATGTTCTCCCCGTGTCTGTGTGGGTTTCCTCCGGGTGCTCCGGCTTCCTCCCACAGTCTGAAAGACGTGCTGGTTAGGTGCATTGACCATGCTAAATTCTCCCTCAGTGTACCCGAACAGGCGCCGGAGTGTGGCGACTAGGGGATTTTCACAGTAACTTCATTGCAGTGTTAATATAAGCCTACTTGTGGCACTAATAAATAAAAACTTTAACTTTAAACAAAAGAAAATGATCAATTCAAACGTGTTATCGGTCAGTAAGGCTACAAGCATATACTTGTCCATTGAAAGCTGGGCCACGTTAATGATTTGAAAGGCCTGTCTCTGTTTACTGTTTCTAGCAGGGGATGAGCAGGATGATGCAGGCAGCTCTGCTGTGGGAGGAACAAAGGCTTCATTTTGATTCCGAACAAGACCCAACACAGGACAACAAGCCGCCTTCCTCCCCAAAGCAATTAAACACGAAGGGTCTTATACACCAGAAATACAACTCAAAAGAGCCAGCTTGATGTGTCTGATCCTTATCGTGATCATGTGCAGGGACCCAAAGGACTAAATATGTTTTTTTTTCCAAGCCGCGAGCTCAACACTCAGTGACCAGAACTATGTTACCATTCAGAAGACTTACTGCCTCCGAAACGACATGCCTGCAGCCTTGCACCCCCCTCTCCAATCTGATTCAGAGCCTCCTCTCTGTCAAGCCAAGACAGGACTTCATTCAGAAAGTGCATTATTTTTAGCAGCAGAGGTATGAACTTCCACGGAGTGAATGCGGTAGCTTTAAGGCAGAGTACTGACACCATTCAAAGGATCCATTATGCACAACAATGAACAACCGGGTGATCGTACAGAGTGGATAATTAACTGAAGAGGGGCAGACCCCAAAAAGGTGGTCCTTAGCTTCTAGTAATAAAACTGATGAACTCCCATTTGAAGGGACAGCTTGTTGAAGCATTAAGATGTTGAATTTCTGATTAGAAGCCCCTTTGTCTCCAGCAATAAAAGACTGGATGCCCATGGGCGGCGCGGTGGCACAGTGGTTAGCACTGCTGCCTCACAACGCCAGGGACCCAGGTTCAATTCCCGGCTTGGGTCACTGTCTGTGCGGAGTCTGCATGTTCTCCCCGTGTCTGCGTGGGTTTCCTCCGGGTGCTCCGGTTTCCTCCCACAGTCCAAAAGACGTGTTGGTTAGGTGCATTGGCCATGCTAAATTCTCCCTCAGTGTATCCGAGCAGGCGCCGGAGTGTGACGACTAGGGGAATTTCACAGTAACTTCATTGCAGTGTTAATGTAAGCCTACCTGTGACACTAATAAATAAACATAAACATTTAGGGGGCAAATTACATCAGGGAGATAGAATGCTGGACTTAATTTCAGAGAACCAAGCAATTTCATCAGTTAAGTGCTGGGCTCCTAAAATTGCCCCAGAACTCTGAAAGTCCAGGTTTACCCATCCATCAGCTTTAGTAACAGAACACTTACTTCCCATTCCACATCCACAACAACTTGCATTCAGATTAAACCCTTAATACAGGTGTGTAGTGGCATTTTACAGATAGCCTGAGGGGCAAGAGATGAAAGTGATAAAGGAACAGAAACTGTCTGGATGAGTGCGGCTTCACCAATACTCAAGACTACCAACATCGTCCAGCACAAGCAGCCTGCTTGATTCTCACCACATCCAACACCTTAAATGCACAGTGGCGGCCGAGCGTACCACCTTCAAGATGCACTGCAGCAACTCACCAAAGCTCTTTCGACAGTACCTTCCAAACCCACAACCTCTACCAACCAGAAGGACAACATCAGCAGATGCACTGGAACAGCACCACCTCCACGCCACTCACCATCCTGACTTGGAATAACACCGCTGTACCATCACTGTCGCGGGGTCAAAATCCTGGAACTCCCTCTCTAACTGTACTGTGGTTGTATCTACACCACATGGTCTGCAGCAGTTGAAGAAGGTAGCTCACCACCACCTTCTCAAGGGGCAATTAGGGATGGGAAACAAATCACAGAATCCCTACAGTGCAGAAGAGGACATTCGGCCCATTGAGTCTGCACTGACTTCCTGACAGAGTATCTTACCCAGGCCCTCTCCCCCGCCGTATCCCGTAACCCCACACATTTTCCATGGCTAATCCCCCTAACCTACACATCTTTGAACACTAAGGGGCTATCTAACCTGGTGAATCCACTAACCCGCACATCTTTGGACTGTGGGAGGAGACCAGAGCAACCAGAGGAATCCCACACAGACACGGGGAGAACGTGCAAACTCCACACAGACGGTGACCCAAGGCTGGAATTGAACCCGGGTTCCTGGAGCTGTGAGACAGCAGTGCTAACCACTGTGCCACTCCGAATGCTGGCCTAGCCAGGGATGTGCTCAGCAGGGGGGGGAAGATGTACAAAAGGCCAGAGGATCAAGGGGTATTGGGATGGGACAGAAGGCCACAGAGGGTTGCAGGACATGATTAGAGATTTGAAGACCAGAGCAATCATTTTAAATTCAGTGCTTTTGGGAACGATTACTACTGGTGAGGACAGGTGTGAGGGTGAGTGGGACATTGTGTGTTCCAGGCCAATTATGGAGCTTACGGAGGCTGAAAGATCAAAGGCTCTGAATAGAAATGAGAAAATAGTTTCAATGTGGATTTGTGGATATGGAGAAGGTGGAGTATTGGACTCCCATTCAGAGAGCCTCAGGATAATCCATGCCGGGTTTTAGTTGATGATCTCAACAGAGCTAAATGAGTGTGCTTGGATTTTAGTCACAGGATGCTGAAGTCTATCCAAAAGGTTCTGGGCAGACTCACGGCTGAAATTGAAATTTACATTATTTTGGTGGTGAGAGATAACTAACAAGAAAAAGAATGGAGCCGCTCCTTCGGTCAGGACAGAATCTACCTCAAACACAAGAAATAGGTGCAGGAGGTAGGCCATGTGACCCTTCAAACTTGTTCCACCATTTAAAACCATTTAACCAACACCACTTAATAAAGGGCGGCATGGTAGCACAGTGGTTAGCACTGCTGTTTCACAGCGCCAGGGACCCGGTTCAATTCCGGCCTTGGGTCGCCTGACTGTGTGAAGTTTGCATGTTCCCCCCGTGTCTGCGTGGGTTTCCTCTGGGTGCTCCGGTTTCCTCCCGAAGATGTGCAGGTCAGGTTGACTGGCCACGTTCAATTGCCCCTTAGTGTCAGGGAGATTAGTAGGGTAAATAAGTGGGGTTATGGGAATAAGGCCTGTTTAAGTTTATTTATTAGTGTCACAAGTAGGCTTACATTAACACTGCAGTGAAGTTACTGTGAAAATCCCCCAGTCGCCACACTCCAGCGCCTGTTCGGGTGACACTGAGGGAGAATTTATCATGGTCAATGCATCTAACCAGCACGTCTTGCGGACTGTGGGAGGAAACCGGAGCACCCGGAGGGAACCCAGGCAGACATGGGGAGAACGTGCAGACTCCACACAGACAGTGACCCGAGCCAGGAATCGAACCCGGGTCCCTGACGCTGTGAGGCAGCAGTGCTAACCACTGAGCCACCGTGCCGCCCTGGGTGGGATTGTTGTTGGTGCAGGCTTGATGGGCCGAATGGCCTCTTTCTGCACTGTAGGGATTCTATGATTCCATTCTATGAATACAATATTGGCTGATCTTGGGCTTCAACTCCCTTTTCCTGCCCACTCCACATATCCCTTGACTTCCTGACAGATCAATAATCAGTCTATCCCACAACCTTAAATGTATTCAATGATGCAGCATCCACAACCCTCTGGGGTAGAAGATTCCCAACCCTTTGAATGAAGTAATTTCTCCTCCTTATCCTGAGACTGCGTCCCTCACATTTAAATTCCCCCACCAGCGGAAACAATCTCTTAGCATCCACTCTTTTCATTCCTTTCAGAATCTTGCATGTTTTAACAAGATCACAGGGCGGGATTTTACAGGTTCGCTCGGGCGAGACTGGAAATTCCCGTCCGAGATCAATGGAGATTTCCGTTGTTGGACCCCCGCCCGCTCCGATTCCGTGGCGGGCAAGGTGGTAGAGTTCTGGCACACCTCTCATTCATCTAACCTCCAGCGAATATAAGCCCAATATGTTCAGCCTCTCAGAGACAAGCCTTCTCATCACAGTGAACCTTCCCTGTGCCTCCTTCAATGTAAGTATACCGTCTCTTAAATATGGAGACCAAAATTGCACATAGTATTCCAGATGTAGTCTCACCAAAGCCTTAGACAAACGCCAAACTTAATCCTTAAACTCTAACTAAAAAACGCCTTGGATGACCATCGGCTGCTCTCCTCTTTGAGGGGGAGAGTTGACTGGTGGGGTTTTAACCTGAGGATCACCCACACCTCAGGCGGAGGGGCAAGGTTGAGAAGCTGGGGCCTTCATGAATAACCTCAGCTGTAAGATGTCAGGTACAAAAAGAAAGAAGTACTTGCGCTATATAATCCTTTTCACAACTTGGGAATTCTTACAGCACTTCTCTGCCACTGAAATACTAAGTGCAGTCACCATGGTAGCTAGCTCCTTTAAAAGGGGTGTCGTCGGGAGGGCTGTGTGACCTGATCGCCCAATGGGGAACAAGTGCAGGGTCCTTGTGACTGAGCAAGGGCTTTGGCAGCCAGAGTGATCCTGGTGCAGTGGGATGAAGACATCTATTATAGTGCTCTGTAAATAATGTACTCGACTAGTACTAAATCCATTGTTGTTCATTTACTGACTGGCGGTCACCAATCATTGCATTTACTACTGTAACGTCAGAAAGTGTGTGCGCACAGCAAGATCCCACAAGCAGCACTCTGACCTCACTTGCGATTCTCCGGTCCCGCTGCTGTGAATGGAGCGCCAAATTTCTCTGT